>NW_004797734.1:116214-162796 GCF_000002075.1 Aplysia californica | reverse complement strand
GCATGCCCCCCTTAATTTTATCCTAATTTGATGTTTTGCAGTTAGGTTGCATCCCTGCTCTTTGTGTAGCCTAATTCAAATAGTATTTGGTCTTCAAGACTTCTGGATTTCTTCTCTGGATGTAAACAAATGGATCGTGGACTTTAACGAACGGAACTACAAGATCACCCCTGGGTCTTCCCCTGATAAAAAGCGAGTACCTAATACTATTATAGCTGTGTAGTAGGGGGGGGGTAGTAGGGGGGTCTCCCCCTCAGCCCCATGACCAACGAGTAGGCCTATATAATTCTAATTCTAGTGTAGTGGGCCAGTGGGGGTAGGGGGGTGAAATGTCAAATGAGGTGCTGTAACTTACATTAATGTAACATCTGATCTAAACTAATCTAACCATTTGCAAAGTTTTTCAATGCTAAAATCGTGTTCCTGGCTCTAAAAAATCGACGAAAAAGCTACAAAATGATAGATCTACTCTTTCTATGGGACAGGACTGTTTCTATGAATTTACCGAACTGAGATCATGTAAGTAGTACACTTTAGTACACACAGTAATACTAATAGCAGAGGCAACAGGCAACATGGCCGTCTATTCAACTTTTCATCAAAACTCACCTCAAGAGAGAAGTTGGCTAGCATCTTCTGGTAATTCTGCCATGCTTCATCTTTAGTTGAAGCATCCATATTCAAGTCGAGGCATACCTCCTCGAATCTATGAAACACATTTTCTTCTCCTTCCTCTGATAACCCCATTGTTATTGTTGAATGTACACACCTACAGAATGAAATCGGACATCTTGCTTGAAAAACGAGGCCGGTTACTGCCACTTCACACTGAAGAGCTCCGGGTACCAGCTTGTGGCGGGAAAAGATGCGACATGTCTTCGATCGCAATAGGCCTAGGCTCAGCTGAGACGTATTAGTTAAATCGAGAAAAATAGTATTCATGTAGGCCTAGCCTACAAAAAAACTCTGACACCTTTAAGTTAAGTAGAGCTGATCAAATGCAGTATTCTGTACTGTACCCATCAGAAATTTGTATTGCTTGCATGGAACAAAAAGAAACAACAACGAATGCAATCGGAGTGAAAAGCAAAGATCGATAGATCTAGGCCTAATACAAATGCATCCAAGAATATACTTGATGACCATTTCATTCGATAGGTCCATCATAGGAGACAGATGAATTTTAGTTTTAGTTTTTTCTGGGTGCGTGCCAGCCTATCTTTGTTTGATAATCATGGTATAGCTGAAAAAATGTAGAATACCGGGAGCTTTAAAGCTGTCAATGTTAAGACTAGTGCAGAGGCCATGCCAGGCTCTGCTAATTGCAAGCAGCAGCTAAGAGGGGTTTTATTATTTTATTTTCAAACTTAAGCCTATTTATTCTTTGGGGAGAGAGCATAATAGGCCTATGTTGTTTACAAGTAATAATTTGTGTTTCATCCTAGGCCTAACTATAAAGTCATATATAGATATATCAGAAACAGAACTATTTCCAAAGTTGCTTATATATGTGTAGGCCTAGATATAAGCATCGATAGTTAGGCTAAGGTAACCAAAATAAGATTATCCTTTTCAACATAATTGCCCTAAAACCGTCCTACAATAACGGAGGCTGTCTTTTAAATGTTTATTTCTTTTGTCGTCGAGTTGTTTGGGTTGTTGTTTTAGTTGGGATTGTTTGATGGGGTTGTTTTGGCATTATTGGAGAAGAGAGACGGGAGGAAGGGGTGGAAAGAGAGATAAACACAGAGAGAGAGAGAGAGAGAGAGAGAGAGAGAGAGAGAGAGAGAGAGAGAGAGAGAGAGAGGGAGAGAGAGAGATGTGTTGTTCAGAGGAACGGAATTAGTAGATGGGGCTGTAGCTCAAGTGGTAGAGCGCTCGCTTAGCATGTGAGAGGTACCGGGATCGATACCCGGCAGCTCCAATTTTTTTTTCTTGTTTATTTTTCCCCAAAAAAATTTGGCCCACAGATAGTATGTAAAGAAAAGAATACATGTCAATATCTTTAAAATAAAAACAAAATTTAAAAAAAGGAAAGCGGCCAATAAACCAATACTTATTAAGAAAAGGCGAAAAATAATCCAGCATACAAGCATAATAATATAAAAACCACAGGACAGGGTATCATGTAAGCTATCATTATATCCAATGCCAATAAACGTTCTAACGGATGTGTTTTAATACATTATTAAGTAACAGCAGGACTGGTGTATTAGTATAGTCGCGACAGTAGGCCAAGCCTAGCTCAGTGATATAGTGGCAGTCATAGAGTTATCTTCTTTTTAGTATTGTAAATCTATGGTGGCAGTTGAAAACAATACATGTACATGATTGTCTTAGCCTTTTTTAGCACTGGGTTGTGCTAAAGGCACGTGGGCTGCTAGTTTTCATTAAAATGGGTCCAGTCCTAGGCTCTCGAATCTAGAATAAGTCCAAACCTAGGCTAAAAAAAAAAAGATCTATTATACAATGTATTAACATAGATGTACACTATAGGTTTAAAAGGGGGGCAACTCTATGGCCTATATTATTTTATAAACATGTATATTATTATTGTGAGTACACACACATACACACACACACGCGCGCGCGCGCACACACACACACACAATTTTTTTTTTTAATAGTAGAGGTTTTTACGGCGCTCGCAACTGCATAAGGTCATATGAGCGCGCCGGACACACCTAATACTTTTAGTTGGTAGGAAATTTTGAATTTTGCTTGGGTGGCGGCCGAAGCCTACTCTTATCGATTTTAGACCACCAGGGGATCTTTAACGGGCCCTCCGAGATTTTTCGCCCTTGTCCGAGAAGGCTAGGTGTAGATCTTTCCTACCAGAAGATCAGGGGTGTGGCAGAAAGACAGCTATAAGAAGGAGTCAAGGAGTAGCAGTAGAAAGGCTGCAGAAAGAGTCAGGAGCCCAGAGGAGGGGGCAAAGGAGGTGAACGGGTGGGGGCAGAAAGAGGAGACGAAAGCAGACGACAGAATATTGCTGGAGAGCAGGAAAGGAGGCGAAAGGAGACAATTTTAAAGAAGAAAATTTTTCGGTCGCTATCCGGATTCGAACCCGGGACCTTTGACTTTGAATGAGAGGCCAACACCTTAACCTCTAGGCCACGAAAAACCCATATATATATATATATATATATATATATATATATATATATATATATATATATATATATATATCAGGCGCGGTTCGTCCATAGAGCACGGTCGTGCAGTGCCGCCCAAAATGTTTTAATGTTCTATGACGTAAAGCACCCACAATATTGAAATAAAAAACGCCAAAAACAAATACTAGTCAAATATTATATCAAAACAAGGCCTTCGCTGTCATTTCTATTCTATAGCGCCGTAAAACATCTACTATGCCATGCCTAAGTTCATGCGCTGTATCTAACATAACAGGATAGTCAACAGTGGAAAGCTGACCTATAAATCGCTCTTTGGGATAACCCAAGCGATGACGACACTTGTAGAGAGTTTGTGGCGGTACATTAATATTAATAAGACAGCACATCTCAAATGTGCTGCCGAATAGCGCCGAAACATAGCCCACAGTAGGCAATCTAAAAATAAACGCCATAGACTGTGCACTATTCCATGCCAAAATTATGTGGGCCCCGGAGCAATCCAGCGGAGTGCTCAAGTGAATTGTCATTGGTTCATTGTCTTGTTGCTATTTTAAGTGACTCTGTGACCGTGAACCTGAGGGAGGTGAACGTAACATACTTAAGTCGCCGTCCTATGAGTTATGCTTTTGAACGGTTTTGTAGTGGAGTGGTGAAAGGTATTTCTTGAGTGTTCAGTTCTAATGCAGGATGAATGAAATTGACGTTTAGCTAACAAGCAGATTCAGTTCTAGAAGTCAAAGCCACAGGTAAAAAGAATGAAAATAAAAGCACAAGGTCTTCCTTCACCAACCCAAAGATCCTAAAATTATACACCATCCCATTTACTCTGCCCTTGATTATCTTCAGCCTAAGATAGCTTAATTGTGCACGCCCACTTTTTAGACCCACGAGCCGCCCCTGATATATATATATATATATATATATATATATATATATATATATATATATATATATATATATATATATATATATATATATATAATATTATATTATATTATATTATATTATATTATATTATATCGGACTAACCTGTCGCCGCCGGTGCCATAGCTACATCATTAATTCGGGGAGGCCACTGCTGTCATTCCAACAGTCAACGGAATCCAAAGAAAACTTTCCCGAGTTATTTTCTCTTCTTTTTTACGATTACTTGCCGCCTTGCCTCACTTCACTCACCAATTTCACACTCTTAAACCCTTTAAACTAGTTGAAGAACAGTTGAGAATTCATTCCTTGGCTGTACAGCGAAAGCATTAGTTTGAATGGTTCCCTAGCCACGTGGGATGTAAGAATCTGAGGAAACAAGCAGGCCGATCTTCTGGCGAAGGAATCCTTGTCCCTTCTGTGGGGATCAATGGGGAACACGCCCTCCTGAAGACAGACTTTAAAAATTAAGTCAAATGCTACCAGTCTGTCTGGAGAACATTGCAACATAAAACCATAGACCGTGTATACACGGGCTTTGATACAACTAGGGGGTGCTCATTGGCGGATCGATTACAAAGCCTTGCTGTGATTGCCTCTAGACCTCACCATCAGATCGCGCGACTCGCAGCCTTGAAAACAAACGCGTTTGTTTTTGAAGGTCACCGTCCCCGTCGATCGGATTGTGCCACGATGGCCGCTTTTCGCCCTCAATCTGGCTAGTCCCGCCAACCAAACCGAACCGACATTTTATTATTTGCGGAAAGCGTTTTTCTCTTGTGCTCAATTCCATTCCATTTAAAAAAAAGAAAAGAAAAGCAGTTCAGCTTATAAACATGACGTGTGCAAGTGTTTATTATGTATACTTTTATATATGCCTATCATATAAAAGACTATTCTATCGAATCCACTGTGTTTCGACCACCAGTCCAAGATGACCCATGGAGGTTTTAAACGACCATCCGACCACTCCCCCCTTTCCACCTTTTAATGTTCGTTTGTTTTCTATTTGTCCAAGCAAAAGGCATTTGAATCGACATACATACGGCCTTGAACATCTTGCCTTCATTGGAGAGACAGAAGTGATAAACGGAGGTAGAGTGGTACCGGTACCAAGAAAAACGTACTCGTACTTTATGGGTCTTTGAACAAATGGCCGACGCCGGGTTTCTTTTTTCTGAGTCCTTTGAGACTGACCTTAGCACAAGTAATTGAAATGAAATAAAAATGTGTTTCTTTCTTTGAGAGTGAAGTGACAATTAAGAATGCGTCTTTCAGCTCGTACAGAACATTGTGAGAACGAGAGAGAGAGAGAGAGAGAGAGAGAGAGAGAGAGAGAGAGAGAGAGAGAGATTGCTCTCCTTTTTTTTGCCATGAGCCCCAAGCGCATGATTTTTATTTTTAATTGTTTCTCCCTCCATCACTTCGCTAATCTTATTCGTTTTGTGCCCCAGCCCCCACTCCATAAGAATCATACACACGCCTTTGCTGCAAAAGGCTTGTGACCTACCAAAAGTTTCAGTAAAGACTTGCAAGAACTTTTGGCGTTTACTCATTTTTTCATGTGTCACAATACTACGTTGAAACAGTTTGAAAGGGGTCACCAACTACGTTCTTAGAATAAACACTATTTCGCATGATTTAGTTTTGAAACTTCTGGCCTTTGTTTTGACTGGCATTGTATTGTTGCTTTGAATTCAATATAATAACTAACCACAAGACTGAAAGTAACAAAATATAGAAGAGAAGAGGGAGGGGGATGTTTGACAAATTTTGCATGACATTGTTCTACTTAGTGAATAGTTATAAGCGGCATGGAGTGGTGCATCGCTGTATTGTTTCCTTACTAATGACAATGTACTAATAATGTCATGTCTTTTTGCCTTTACTTGTTTAGTGGATGTTTTGTTTTTCAATATTTTATCTTGTAATAGACTGAACTATGAAGACAAATCATGGTTCTATTTTCCTCTGTAAATCCATTCGTATACTGTTGCTCAGCTGTTCAGATGTATCAAGTACAAAATAATTAAAAAAATAATTGCAGTTTCTTCATCTGCGGTATTGGTAGCATGTACTCTGGAAATATTTTGGCAAAATTCAAATTCTAAATGTTGAAAAAAAAGTAAGGAAATGTGCAAAAAGTAACTCCAATTATTAGAGTGAAACAGTTTTTTCTCTACTGAAAGATTTTGTTTTCTGGGCTCAGAAAATTCGTTGAGTTTGTTTGTGGAACAAGCGTTCACTCAAGCACAAAGCTGTTCAATAGGTGGAAACAGAAAAAAGTGAGAGTGATGAGTAAAGCTTTTTTTTTTTTCTGGAATTTCAATTATTTACTGTACTTTCCTTGTCTGTGTGGGCCATCTGTATTTGGTATCTTCGTAGGCTGTTGACTCACTTGAAAAAATCCTTTATAACACGGTGGAGTTTTTAAGTTCAATTTTTGGAAATTTTCATTTCCTTTGACACTGGTGAAGCTCATTTTTAAAATTCTCATTTTGTTTCTGGTTGGAGGGCAGCCGTAAATTTAATAGCTGTTGGATAAGGATACATTGTAATTAATGCTTGTCAATGTGTGATGCACGTCCCCTTCTGGAAGTGTGTCTCGTTCAGGTTAAAGTTTACTTCACTGTAACAGTTGTCCAAGCAAACGTCTAAAGCTTTCACAAAAGAATTTGAAATCTCAACTAATAAGCAAAAAAAAATCATGACTCTAATAACATTGTAAGCAATGAACTGTTAATCAAATGTGAAGTACGACGCTGACGATTATTTAGTTGTAAAATTTTATTTGTATATTTACACAAGTAGTTGTAAGGCATTCCAAATGAATCTCAAAAAACCTTTAGATATATGTATAGACTTCATTCAGGACAGAGGAACAAAAGTAGCGGCACAAAACATAATGATCTACCATGTAACATTGAGGACGAAAACAATGAAGGGTACAAGATCTTCAAAAAAAAATTGCAATGGGTTTTTAAAAAAATGAGTATGGTACTTTAAAAAATAATATCTTCTAACATGAAATGTCAATGCTTTTGCTGCTATGTCAAATTTGTCTAGTATTTTGGGAAAGTATGATAGATACAAATAAATTAATCCAAAGTTTGTATGATCACTAAAGTCTTTGCAGTCAAGATCCAATTTGGAACATTTGAACCAGCATCAAAAGGAAATAATGTAATCCTACTTATCACATACATCTTTGTGGGAGCAAAAGTTGAAAGTACTTTGTCCTTGCTCATCTCTCATTTTACAGATCTAGGAAGATAAGTCCTACACATCATTTTGAACACAAAATCTACACATATGTCAATCTAAACTCATTCAAAAACAACTTCATTTCAAAATGTCCTTTGTGCTTTCTGAGAAAATAGCGACATATGAAATGTAGGCTCTGCAATTTATGTTCTTTTCCCCTTGAGTCCTTTCTAAAGTCATGAAAAAAAAAAAAAAAGAATTTTAACCAAGGGTGTCAAAAAGTTGTTAAAGTATGAGTTATTGTTCACAGCATGAAGGGGAGGTCCTGGTTTTTCTCTCCAGTGCCAAAGTACACAGAACCATACTTATGTGTGGCAGGGATATGGAAGAAGGCATAGCCTGGCCACTGAAGACTGCGCAGGGTTAACAAGCCACTTCCTCGCTCAAACTGCAGGCTCCAAGACCCTGAAAATGAAATACACGAATTATTTTGACCATTTACGCAGAGCATGAATTTCAAAGGGAAATAACCAGAAATAGAATAAAGATGACAATATTTACAAGAGTTTTTCCCCTTTATCAACATATTTTTTTTTCCTTACTGAAGAATAATAATTAATAATATTATGATCAAATTTTTATGTGGCCTGCAGTAATTTTTATTAGATCTACACTTCAATGACTTTCGAACAAAATAGAAAAACTTCTGATGACTGATGGCTTCTTAGCTGCAAAAAAAAAAGTCATTGTCTGGTTTAATGATTTCTGAGCTGGTTTCCTAAGTAGGAACAACATATTTCTTTTTCACATATTAATTCCTGTAGACGCAAGCCATTTCATTTTCGATTTCTGGCTTGCCATAGGCTACATTTCAAACTTAAAAGTCACAATCACAAGTCAATCTAGACTTATATTATTTATAAATCATACATGTATTCAGGTTACTACCAAAATCAAAGTTCTGAAATGCTATGTATGGTCAGCCCTTCTATATATGGCTGTGAAGGCTGGACAATCACTAAAGACAGTGAAATTAAAATAGAAGCAACAGAAATGTGGTTGTTTCTGAGGAGACTGCTAAGAGTATCGTGGAAGGAAAAGAAATCAAATGAGGCAGTGCTTGGTGAAGCCCATATGGGACGCTCACTGTTAAAAACAATCAGGAAATGACAAATGCGTTTTTTGGGACACTTGAATAGACATAAGGGTCTTGAACAGCCTGCTCTCACTGGCAAAATTGAAGGCAAACGAGGCAGGGGTAGGCCGAGAGCAACCTACTTAGGGACCCTAAACAAATGGGTAACGGGGAAAGATCTGGGAAACGTAGCTTTTTTAAGAGCATCAGAGCAAAGGAATGAATGGAGAACCATGATCACCGGTGTCTGTCGCAGATCTGGCACTGGATGATGATGATGATTCAGGATACCACAGCTATTTCAGCTATTGTCGCCATAAAAGAGATATTTATTTTCTTTGAAGCACAAAAAAAACATTACTTAGCCAAAATGCAGAGGTAACATTATAAAAGAACAAATCAAAACAAAAACCTCCCCAGCGTCTATTGAAGTACTGACAGAATATTCCTTAATGTGTTGCCTTACTCAAGACATGAAGATATAAACTGATGACATGAACGTACCACGGGGAACATCGTCCTCGACACTATCCATAAAGTCAATGGCCTTGTCCATGTTTGCGCGTTGAAGCAGGGTCTTCAGATCCAGCCTCTTGGCTTCCCGGAAGTGCATGTAGTTACAGAGTTTTGCTGCTTCTTGAACAGACAAACCTGCACAGAAAAAGCAATCAAAATAATTTATGTGATTGCAAATTCCATATTAATAACAACATCCAATTTTTATCCATGTTTCTCTCTGGTCAGGCTCAATTTTTGAACTCAATCATACCTTAATATGCAGGGGAAAGTACTGCTGAATGAAATACTTGCACATAATTTAAAAAAATTCTACTTAAGTAACTCTTAATTTAATTAATTAGAATGTAAATTATGCATCAAACCGATAAAACTACATGTAATAATCTGAACAAAAGTGGTTTAATTCTAAGATTAGCAGCTTGTAAGCATATGCATTATGAGAGCAAGACTCGTTCAACATTCATTCTGTGAATGGGCTATTTCATTTAGTCAGCTCACCTTCAAAACTCCTATTTATTACGACTTCCGCTGTAGGAACTTGAACAAATGCCCCTCGAGGCACAATCCTCACGTCGTCGTCGATCTCAGCAATGACTGATGAAAGTCTGTCTTCTTCCTTGACAATTGTCTAAAAAGAAACCAAAAGCAATAAGAAATATGACATCTGTAGTAGCTAATTGTCATGAGGCCACTAAGGGTGTCAAAAGTTTCAAGAACAAGAGATAAATTCAGGATACTCAAAATATGCTCTTCACATATGTAGTCTTACATTACTTACAAAGTCAGTGTTGAACTCCGACTTTGTACTTTGCACACTGATGCTTGTCTTTTTCCTTCTTTAATTTGTTGGTATTATTGCTGGTGGTAGTATGGTGTTGCCATTGACAATTCTGTTAGAGTCATCTTTGCTACTGTTCTTAAGAGTTAAAGTCGAAATAGAAAATGATAATGATGATGATGATGATGATGATGATCGCAATGAAGCCTGTGATCTGCAGCTTCAGGGAATTAAAATAGTTTGATATCCTGCTAAAGATAAACTCAATCAAAGAGAATCAATGTGGATTTGGAACTTTGGTTCTCACCAAAAATAGTACAGGAGCATATGAAGACAAAGAATAAATAGAACATTAGGTCAGACAGGATACTATATACTATTCAAGCCCCCAAAAGGCTTGAGATGCACCTGTAATTAAAATTAGCATCTGCATTTGTTGCCATTTTTTTGTCCAAAAGTTGCCACAAAAATGGCAAAAGTTGCCCAAAAAGTTGCCATTAATTTTCAAGCTTTCACCTCTCTGTGACAATGTATATAGCAATATGTTGATAGAGGTAACAATCTAAAGCACCAGAATTTCTTATGCTCTGTTTTAAGAATCCAGAATATCATGTGTAGTCACTCACAGGGTAAAAACGTAAAAAATAAAGATTTCACAATAGAATGAAACCAAAATTGGAACAGCACGGATAAATAACCACAAAAATTAACAAATAAGGGCGCGTGTCCACCTATCCCAAGATAGGCTGTTTTAACCCTAAACGAGTGTAATTCAAGAAAAAGTAGGCCTACAGGATATTGCAAGCAAATTATGGAATCACACACAATTGGGCGTGCCAGTATCAGTATTCGGTTTTGGTGGAGACACGCTCTACCGTAACACATATACATTTTTAAAAGGGTAGGAACAGAATTAAATTTAATGACATTACGCTGTATAAACACAAAAAAAAAGAAAAACAAATCAGTAGAACAATTTTTAGAAAAATTAACTCACCAACAAATCAAAACACAACAAAGAGGGAAAAATAAAAGACAGACAGCAATATAAAAATAGTATGTAATGTACTTATACTTAAAACTTATCAAAATACATGTTCTAATATGTTATGAGGTATAGCTTTTTTCGTCTTTTTAGAAAAATGCAAAAATCGCGGCCGCGTTTCGCGTGTCGTGGACGCAACAAACGCAGAAGCTAGAATTAAAAATGACTGACGCACACAATTTTATAATCAGCATGTTATTCATATCTTACTGTTTCTTCTTCTTCTGTGGCTTCTTCTCCTTCTCCAACCTTTTTCGTCTCAACATGTTCAAATTCATAAGAGGGGTCACCAGTGAAACGTCCTTTGGCCAGTTTTGATTTCTCTTTCATTTCAGCAGTTGCAGGAGGAAGCAGTCCCCAGTGTATGCAGTCTTTGCTGTAAAAAAAAAGATATAAAAGAAAACGGAGATTAAGGATCAGAAAAATAATGTAATTAATACATTATAGACCTTTGAAATTCCTTCCAATTATGGGTTTACGGCAGACTAGCTACAAAAACAAAAGAAAATAAAAAAAAAGCAACTCTATTCCAACAGTTCAGACCAGCTAAAGCAAAATATGTGCCAAGTTTCCTCTATATGCTTGAAGATTTTGAACATGTTTTCTGAAGGTAGAAGCCTGCATAGTGCTAAACAGGAAAACAGCTCTAAGAATACAAAGTGATGAAATGAATACCTTCCTTCAGTTTGTTCAGTGCTTAAAATTTGGGAATTTTTAGGTGTCATTTGAAAAGCCTTGACAAGTGACATGATAAAATTCAGGGCATTAAGATTTCAAGAAACTGAAAAAAGTGTCATTTGTGCTATTACATAGACTAATCAGAGATGAATGGAACAAGCTAAAGGAGAGTGCTGGCAAAGGGGTTTTATAACCTACCATTCCTATTTCAGCTCTAGAACTAGATTCCATCTTTCTTTTGTTCCTTAACTATGCTTCAGAACAATACATCTTACCTGAACTCCCTGATGATAGATAAATTATTCTTCTCTAGCCTCTCAAATTTTGTTGCTTGTATTGGGTTATATTAGTAAAACGAGGTGGTCATATATCAAAGTAGGCCTACATGAAGGTTAAGAAAAAAATTATATGATAATAATTTTATAGGAATTGTAAAATTTACATTGATGTCATTTAAGCAATTCTGTTCACCTCACTTATCCTCTGATCTTTTCCTCAAAATTGTGGAAACTTTTGTATGGCCGTCTAACAAAAAACATGCTATCAAGTGTCAAATCATCGGAGGGCGCAAAATTATTTGAGTCAAGTCATCAGTCATCAGGCCTTAAACAACAACACCTGAGCCATCTCACAATTTATCTTAGAGAAGTCAGTTTTGACTTACCTGTAAAATGTTTTCCTTCCAGCAAATTCATCTTTGTACACGCCTTGTGCAATGAAATAGTCATCTTTGACGCCAAGTATTTTCCCCCAGAAATACACTCTGTTGAATTTGTTTTCATTTTGTAGGATGACTAGAGAAGTCTGCAAAGCCGCCTTAGACTCGGGGCTGAGCATAACTCCACTGCTACCCACATAATCAATGCTTAGATGGAGTCCATCAGATTCCATGATGGAAAATTACAATTCTTCCTTCAACTGTAAAATGTTGACCGACAGACAAACCAAGCCTTGTTCATACACTCAATGGTGGATGTACGTTGCTATTTATCATCACTATGGCACCGCGCATGTGTACACTTTATTTCCTTTCAATACTATGTGCCTCCAGATTAAAAAGAGCGAATGTAATCTTTCTCGTGACGTCACAACACTCTAGTACTCCGTGCTCTAGTGTGTGCGTGAGAGAGAGAGAGAGAGAGAGAGAGAGAGAGAGAGAGAGAGAGAGAGAGAGTGTATTGTGTTTGTGGGTGCATGAGTTGTGTTTATGTGTGTGTTTGTGGTGTACCCTCTTGAGTAGAGATCAAAGTCTTACTGTTGTTTCTAATCCGTTGGATCACAGGTCATGTCTAATATAGATCTAGCTTTTATGGCTATTTTAAAAAAAGGACTAGAGTTATTTCTACTCAGGTCTACTTTTTTATGTAAAAAATATCTTGCACTGTTCATTAAGCAATAAATACGTATAGAATAAATTAATTAATTAACAGATTAATAAACTAAATTAAAAAAAACACCAAAAAAAACACACACACACACACATTCCGGCCAAAAGGAAAGAATGCGTGAGATTGTAAGATTAAATTCTTACTTCTCAGAAAATCGTTTAGAAATCTGGAAATATTAAGTTTGAGGACCAACCAAAGTTGAAGAGTGGAGTCGGTTAGGCTCTCACGGACTCGCAACCGTAAGGTCGTGGGTTTGAATCCCGTCAAGGGCCCGACGTTGTGTCCTTGGGAAAGTCACTTTGCACAAATTTTCCTCACTTCACCCAGGTGGAAATGGGTACCCAGCAAGGAGATTAAAATTACTTCTAAACTCCTTGGTACCCAGCTATTGACAGTGAAAGATCTTGTCAGTTTGATAGTGTTTGAGCGCGTGAAATCCGCAGCTTGCACTGTATGCTTCCGCGGAAGCTGAGAATGTTTCTGAGTGTTCTCAGAGGGTCTGCTGGGGTAATAATAGTTGTAAAGCGCTTAGAGCAAGCTCTTGAGCATGGATATGCGCTATATAAATGCAATTATTATTATTTTAGAGGGACTGTCGTGGGAAAATCTCTGGCAAAGATCTGGTCGTGGGACGGGACTGTTTAGACAATGATAGTACATAACAAGATGGGCCACTTCTCTCTTTGAGCCAATTAAAAAAGTGTCCTCAAAATTTGGTGGCGCCCTCTTCACAAAAGCGCACTTTTTGCGAACAGAGTTACCCTACTTGAGTTTTTAAAAATCAAAGTGAAACTAGCAAGTTTTGGGATAAATTTCGGAATAACGCTTTTTAAAAATGGTTACGCTGACAAAAAACCTCTTCCGGAGGAAAGGGTGATTGTTTTCTTCGTTTAATTTGACTTTAGAATGAAAGGCGAGAGGTCATTAAAGTATAAATAACCTAAAACTCTGCACTGAACGAACTCGAACTGCTGATGAACAGCAGTCGATCTGCGCACGCAAGGAGGTGCTATTCCTATTCTTCTTCTGGAAAAACGAAAGAGAGCTTCAAAACAGACTGCAGCGCCATCTGAAGCAAAGAGCATACTTCCTGCGGACACTTTTTTGGCTGAGTGGCCCATCTTGTCTTGTACTATCTTTGGTTTAGATTTAGATCGATACCTTTATCGTTGTCATATTCAGTAAATTGGTTAGACCCCGTTTTGTTCAGTAGCAAAAGTACCCTGAAATGTTGTTTCTCATTTAAAAAGAGGCAGAACTATTAAACAATTTTAAAAATTGACCTTGTCTTAGAAATGCTCAAAATAAAATATAAATATTAAAAAATATCGATATGTTTTTTGCCAAGTGGGAATCGACCAGCACACAAATCTTTGACTGGCAAACTGGCAATAAATTTAAGTTAATGACGAAAGTGAAAGTAAAAGTAGGACTCCAACTTCAAAAGTAGAGTTGACAGTGCAGTTGTGGTTTTGTTGACACGTAATAACTTTGACAATGGACCCCCACGTTGAAGTAATGCATGTTATTCACGATGGTGCCCCAAAATTGGAGACAAAAGTGCAAGCACAACCTTCTCCAACGTACAATAGACGAAAGGACTCACCCACTGAGATTGCAATAGGAAATTCTATGATTGACAATATATGGGCTGAAAGGCAGCAGAAAAACCCTCGACTGTTTAACGGGACTAAATTCCGGCTTCATGGTGTCCGTGATTCGGGAACTTCTGGAGAAATTGTTGAACTATTGGTTGGAGTAACTGATTACAAGGAATATCTTGGTACGAACTGGTCTCCAAAAGTAAACGAACTGAAAGAAGATGGCCAACGTCTACACAATAACTCCCAGACATTCCTATCAGATGCTCTAGGCGTTGGTGCATTTGTGGTAACAAAGGACAATTGCATGATTCTACAAAGAAGAAGCCCTCATCTTGCTGAAGCCTCTGGTCTGTGGGATGTTCCTGGCGGACATGCTGAACCTTGTGTATGGCTTACATAATATAATTAAAATATAATTTTACACGTAATTAATTACACTTTAATTTGAGAATGTAATTGACTAAGACCAAATAATTAATAAATTTGAGGTTCGAGATTTTAAAAGCCCCTGTTACACGCAATGATAAATTGTGTCAGATTCGTCATGTAGGCTCTGTGCAAGAACTGTCCATTTTATCGGACTTACTCTGTTTACAAGTTCAGTCTATCGTCCAGTTTTTCTTTTGATCGGGGAGAATCCAGGGTTGGTGATTTTTTTGATTTTTTAAATAAAAATTTAAAAAATCGATTTTTTAAATTTAAATCAGATTTTTTTTATTTAAATCGGATTTTTAAAATTTTTTATATTTTTAAAAAAATGTCGACACAGTTTGGGATTTTTGGAGGCTAAAAGTAAGTTCTTTTAGTGCAAAATGCATTGTCTTTATTTTAACTAATGATTAATTTAAGCAACTGCAATTTTAGAAAGCCTTAATCTGCTATCAGTGAGTTATGGCTGCAAACAAAAAATGAAGAAAATGTCAGTCTAAAAGGAAGGGGGGGGGGGGGGGGGTAATTATGCATAGATAAACTTGCATTTTATTACAGTGTGTGTGTGCGCGCGCGCTTGTGTTTTTCTAAAAAGAAAAAGAAAATGCTAATTTCAGTTATGAAAAAAAAGGAAATTGAATACAGTATTATTTTACTACTTACAGTTTACAGTGACAGGGGGGAAAGCAGACTTTTAAGCATGATTATTTTAGTCTACTAAACCTTATATCTGTTTTATAAAACCAAGGAAAGGAATTCTGAATGTTTAAAGATGTAAAAACAGAATACATTTTTTAAAAGTGATTTAAATCACCGAGTTCTATTTTTAAAATCAAGTTGATTTAAATTAAAAAAATCAACCGATTTAAATCAACCCAACCCTGGTTTTCAATTATGAAAAAAAGTAAATTGAGAACTGTATTATTTTACAGTGACTGGGGGGAAAGAAGACTTTTAAGCATGATTATATTAGTCTACTAAACCTTATATCGTTTAATAAAACCAAGGAAAGGAATTCTGAATGTTTAAATATGTAAAAACAGAAAACATTTTAAAAAAAAGTGATTTAAATCATTGATTTTTATTTTAAAAATCAAGTTGTTTAAAATAAAAAAAATCAACTGATTTAAATCAACCCAGCTCTGATTTCAATTATGGAAAAAAAAAGTAAATTGAATACTGTAGTATTTTACAGTGAAAGGGGGGAAAGCAGACTTTTAAGCATGATTATATTAGTTTACTAAACCTTATATGTGTTTTATGAAACCAAGGAAAGGAATTCTGAATGTAGAAATGTGTAAAAACTGAATAAAAATAAATTTAAAAAAAAGTGATTTAAATTACTGATTTTTATTTAAAAAATCAAGTTGATTTAAATAAAAAAAATCAACTTGATTTAAATCAACCCAACCCTGGGAGAATCCCTGTCATAAAGCCACCATGTCTCTTTTCAATGACAGCGGGTTTGCTTGCGCTCTGTGTGCTGCTGCTTAGCAAAATAAAGAAAAAGAGGGGAATTATTTGGACAAAGAACTGGATTTTAAAGTGAAATGGTTTCACCTTCGAAAACATAAATATATATCATTTCAATAAAACGATGGCCATACTGTACAGTGGGTGTCGCATTCAATGAGATCACATTCAACGAGAAGTCAGCTCCAATGAGGCAATCCTTAATCCGGAATTTTCCTCTATATCACTTTGTAAATTTATGTCAGCTCCAACAAGGTTGCAAACAGACCTAAGTCGCTTTCAACGAGGTTGCGATAACCAAAAGCAATTAACTGCCCAAAAAGCGAAGAATTTTTCTCCTTTCTCTCCATCTAACAGCACACGAAGCACAGGGCCCATCTTTGATTCTTAACTCATTGTATTGCTAGATCTAGTGTGCCTCCTAATATATATAAATTAATATTATATGGGCCCCAAAGCCAAGAGGGTGGGCGAGGGTTAGCCTACGCCGTCTACTGTAGGGATGGGAGGGGGTGGGTGGGAACGTGATGCGGGTGTGTGAAAGTGGGTGAACTCTGGATGGGTAGGTCAAGATCGAGACCTTCACTTAAATTTCAATTTTCTTTTCTTCATCTGATCAGAAAATCCAAGTTCCCGCCTTTACTTTTTATATCTAAGCCTAGATGGTGTATGTTTCCACCCACGAAGTGTTCCGCAAAAAAAAATATTTTAAAATTCAGAAATGAGGGCCAGAACACAGCTCAAAACAAGCGCACTCTGATTCTGTTTTAGGTTTTCGTCATCAGGGGGAACAACTGTTTTAATTACCAGCTGGTATTAGTACATCGTGTAATAATAATGTGTCACTTAGTCACGTTCAATGAGAGGTCGGATCCGATGAGGACAACAAGCAAGTCCCGGCAACCATGTTGAATGCGACACCCACTGTACCATGTTGTTGTAACTTTGACTTGATTGTAGATGTGCAGTGCACTAGATGACCTTGATACCGTACTCACTTTTACCATTGATCATCAATTAAAAAATAAAATTGCTAAATTTTACACATGACTCATGGCATCAAATCAAGTTCCACGCAAGCTACTTTGCTTTTTTTTGAGAAGCTGATTCTGAAATGAAATAGCTGCGAGAATTATTAAAAAAATTTTGTGTCCAATGTTTATCCTGCCCAGGGGCTAATTTTAAAGTTTACTCTACGTCACAACACGTCTCCCCCCAAATCTGGTTGTGATCACACGTAAAATATGAAGCATCGCTTAGTTTCTCGACCGAGACATCTTCATATAATTCAATTTTGTACAATTTTGTGGTCTCACATTTCAATGATTTGTCATGTGATTCCGTGATCGAGATCATCCAGTTTTGTATAAAATGTATTGTTTCCTGATGTAACCAGGTCATAATAAGTCTAGGCAATTTGCTTGGGATCTGATCTTGTTATTGGTAGGCCTACTGTTTAGCACACATGCAGTGAACATTCTCATAGTGAAACATGCACATTACATAGAGATTTTCAGGTCCTGAATTTTTTTTGCATGTTGTATTATTTTATTTTTGTTTTTAAAACATATATTGCGAAATTCTTATTAGAAAGAAAAGTTGGGCATCCTGCCGATTTTGCCATTTGTGTGCTAGATGGACTGCACTGTGTATACTTGCACTTTTTCCTGATCAAATATAAATTATATTTAGATGACTCAAATGAAGCAATGAACAGAATTTATTCAACATAATGAAATCAAATTCAACATAGAAAGTTCAAACATCACAATGGAGGGAGCAAATGTAAAAATAGGAAGCTCAAATTATACATGTACTTTATCGAAATGGCACTATGAAATTAACAATAGAGAGTTCAAATTCAACATTATTGTCAATTCAAATTCAACTCACATATTTTAAGTACAATAGAGGTTGTTTGGACTGTAAAATAAACCAGTCTTGTCAGGAGATAAATAAAAATATTTTCTAAATAACTTGTGTTTCTATGTCTTTTATGATGCAGTCCATGCCGGCTTTAAGCACGGTCATCGGGAGAAAGCATTTAAAAGCGTGCTTAAAGCCGAAGCATACTTGAGTGCAAAGTAGACATAATCCAGAGTCCAGAGATTTTCATGTAGAAAATTTCTCGTGCTTTTTCCCTAATTTTGTAAGTAGGCCTATAGCGGTCCCGCAAAAGAGTGCACTGTTATTTTTACCCGCCTTAGTAGTTTTTGTTTGCTTGTTTGTTTTTTGTTTTGTGGTCGAATGGGAAATGAAAACTTAATTTAGACGGCCTGTCACGATACAGCATACTAGGTCTACACACTGCCTGTGCGTTCCACTGCCAGCTGTGCCACATTTATACCACCGCCTTCATCCCACCTCGCGCGTGATACACAGTCAGGATTAATGGATAGCGAGGGTCAAAGGTGAAATCGCAGCCAGCCTCCCTTTCTCGTCTCCCTGACTCTCTTTGTACTTATATTATTTTTGTCTGTGTGTAGCTTTTGCCCTAGGCTAGATCCTATGTCCACACGCGCGGTTGTGTGCATCTCAATCTGCCTTCCCTCTCTGCCCGTGTGAGTGTGTGTCTCCATCACTTAAGTTCTTTGTGTTTCTCTTAACACACTCCACTGCTGCGGTGTAGAATGTGTCCGAACTTCGATGGGTCATCATGAAAGTATTGACTATCTTGTAAATGAAGCGTGCCTGAAGTCGAAGTTACTGTGTATAGCAAAACTTTGGTAAGAGCCGTTTAGCGTGCTTGAGTCCGAAACGTGCTTTATGCAGGCGTGCTTAAAGCCGGCACAGACTGTATTTTACATAATGTGATTCAGATCTGGAATTGAAATCTCTTTTTTGCTTTCTTTACATTTTCAGGAACTTGTTGGTGACCTTTCATTGCTTGACATAGATGTGTCTTCAATGTGTGGTAAGGAAGTTGTTCATGAGATTTTCTCTTCGATTTTGAGAGAGGTGGTGGATGAGGTCAATATCCCAGCAGAATGCTTAGAACCTCCAAGGTACCTCGGAACTGCAAAAAACACCTCAAGTGCTGGAAGGCCGAGCATGGTGTTTGAAATTAGGTGAGCACCAGTCTTGTGTCATTGAAATTCTGGGTACAGACGGCTTTTAACAGGAATGAATGATATGAATTATAGTGAATGTACGTTTTATATTTAAAAATATGCTCAATCTCAGCCTAAAAGTAAAAACACAGTGCTTGAACAATATAGAAATACATGTAATGGTATATAGGCTAGACTATGGTTTTAATATCTGGAACTTAAACAGAAGTTTGCTTTTGATCCTTAGGAGATCATACAGTATCCAGTGGGTGCCGCATTCTATGAGGTCTCATTCTACGAGAAGTCGGCTCCAACGAGGCAATCCTTAATCTCCGATTTTTTCCTCTATATCTCTTTGTAAATGTACGTCGGCTCCAACGAGGTTACAAACAGACTGAAGTCGCTTTCAACG
Source organism: Aplysia californica (assembly GCF_000002075.1). Taxonomy (NCBI): domain Eukaryota; kingdom Metazoa; phylum Mollusca; class Gastropoda; order Aplysiida; family Aplysiidae; genus Aplysia; species Aplysia californica. The sequence goes on along the minus strand of NW_004797734.1, from coordinate 143,020 downwards.
AGGTCGCGATAACCAAATAAAAGCAATTAGCGGTCCCAAAAACGAAGAATCTTTCTCCTTTCTCTCCATCTCACACGAAGCACAAGGCCCATCCTCGATTCCTAACACATTGTATTGCTAGAACGAGCCTGCCTCCTAATTTGGGCCCCAAAGCCAAGAGCATGGACGAGGGTTAGCCTACGGTAGGGATGGGAGGGTGTGGGTGGGAACGCGATGCGGGTTGTGTGAAACTGTATGAACTCTGGATGAGTAGGTCTAGATTACTCTAGATCGAGACCTTCGTTTCTTTTCAATTTTCTTTTCTTCCCCTGATCAGAAAATCCAAGCCCCCGCCTTTACTTTATGTCTTATGTAGATCTAAGCCTAGATGTGAGAGGGTATGTTTCCACACGAGAAGTGTGAGAAGTGTTCGGGAAAAAATAATATTTAAAAATGCAAAAATGACGGTCAGAGCACAGCTCAAACACGCGCACACTGATGCTGTTTGAGATTTTCGTCATCAAGGGAACAACTGTTTTTATTACTGGTATTGGATCATCCTATAATATAACAACTTGTCTCCTTTCTTTACTTTAGCCTTAGTCACGTTCAACGAGAGGTTGGATCCAACGAGGACAACAAGCCGGTCCCGGCAACCTCTTGTCCCTGTAGGATTATAAAATGCGATTGTGCGGCCGTGGAGAGGCCGCGTTTTTTCGCGTAATTTTGCAACCTGTTTTTTTCACAAAACAATCAATGAGAGCCTCGCCATGTGATTAAAGGGAAGTAATCACAGTAATAAGTCTCATTTAAGTGACAAGTTGGTTATTTCCCTTGTTAGAAGATCTTGGTTATGGGTTGGGATTTTGTTCCTTGAGCATGTTCAATTTTTCAATTCCTTAAAAGTTGTTCTCATTTCTGCTGATGTTTCATGTTTGACAGGTGTCCCTGGTTTTAGTAATGTGCATCAGAGGTCCAAATGTCCTTTTTTTTTTTTTTTTTTACATTTTTCTTTCCTCTATAGAGATCTAGATCTAGCTGAAAGTTACAGAGATTATATTTTTTGGTATTTTTTTTTCTGACTGATGTGTATTGTTTTCTTTCCAAATGTACAACAAATTACTGATACTGACATGTTATATGTTTTCAATTTTTCTGTACATAAAACATGAATATCATGAAAATTCTTGCTGAAAAAGTGCAAAACATGTCGCGAATGGTGTTACGGTAAGTTGCGTAATTTTTGCATAATTTTGCTTTTTTTAACATAATTTTGCCATCTAATATTTTATAATTCTACGGGGACAGAACCTCGTTGAATGCGACACCCACTGTACTGTCAAACTAGTCCAGAACGGTTTCTCAAGATCACAAAGCAAAGTGGCTGTCGTAGACAGATGGTAGCTATGAATAGGATGTGAGTTGTGATCACTGAATTCCCACATATGAAAATGAATTGTCATGTAGTAACATGTCAACCATCAACAACGACACATAGGCTCAGTTTATTGGACACTCAACGCTGCACAAAGTTCTGCCCCTCTTGTTTAGTAAGTAGTGCCCAGCTGGGAGCTAAGCCCTGCTCCCTCTTTTTATTATTATTTTTTTTGGTAAGTGTTTTACGTTGCTCTCAACTGCATAAGGTCATATGAGCGCACGGGACACACTAACATTTTTATGTTGGTAGGAAATTATGAATTTTGCCTGGATGGCGGCTGAAGCTTACTCTTATCGATTTTTGACCACCAAAAGATCTTTAAAGTTCGAAACTTGCACACGAGACCTCCAAGATTTTTAGCCCTTGTCCGAGAAGGCTAGGTGTTAAACCTTACCTACCATAAGATCAGGGGTGTGGCTGAAAGACAAGGGAGCCAAGGAGTAGCAGTAAAGATGTGCAGAAAGAGTCAGGAGCCCAGAGGAGGGGGTTAAGGAGGTGAAAGGGTGGGGGCAGAAAGTGGAGACAAAAACGGGCAACAGAACATTGTTAGAAGTTAGAGAGCAGGAAAGGATGTGAAAGGAGAAAATTTAAGAGAAGACAATTTTCCTTCGAAATCCGGATTCGAACCTAGGACCTACAGAATGAGAGACAGACACCTTAACCACTAGACCACAGGAGTCCCCACTCCCTCTTTGCATAGATTGAATGTGCACTCTCAGTCTGAGGACTGATTGACAAAATACATTTGTAGCAAGTGGCCATATTAAGAGCAAATTTTCAGGCCAATTCTTCGCAAAAATGACCGACCATGGCTGCAATGGCCAGGGGCCGCTACAGACAGGTTAAAGTAAAAAGGGAAAATGCAAAGGTCTTATCTAACACGGGTCGTTGGTATAAGAAACTGCTTTGAACCGAGGTGACTACTGAAAAGGGTTCCAGTGTAGTTTAAGGGAAACTAAGGGTCCTTGAAATGAAGTTACAGTCGAGCAGCACATAGCAAACATACACATGGCAAAATACGCCCATAGCAAACAGATTTTCAGGTCTCAAATATTTTCATACCTAGCCTACATGATTTACAGTGGAAACCTGACATAACAGGGATGGTGGGACCAGAGAAAAAGTCCTGTTATACCAGATCCCTGTTAAATCAGAAATGCAAGGGAAGTAAGCATTTGTGGACTAATCCAGCGGTATTTATTCATGGGTAGCCTAGTTTCTCTCATGGCCATGTGGCAGGCCTGCGCTTCACACATTATGCGTGCATGTAGCTAGGCTTAGGGCTAGATGAAGTCTACAGCACCCCGCAGCCCTCTCTCGCTTCACATGCTGCGTGTGCTTGCAGTGGTGTGGCTTGCTCCATCACTGCGTTACTCCCTTTCTCTCTCTCACACTTTTTACACACTTTTTACACATTGTTAACGAGCCTTTGTCTCTGCTATAACCTATTGGGCTCCAATGAGGCCCTGTTATTGCCGATAACTTTTAATAGAGACAAAGAGTAGGAAAAAATGGGGATTTAAAAAATCCCTGTTATTACACGAGATTCCTGTTACTACCGGGCCTGTTGTATGGTTTCCACTGTATATTTTTGTATTTATGACATACATAGAGACATTTGTACACAATGAGCAGATTTCCGCTTCCCATCTATTTTCCTGTGTGTGTGCTGGAATTTATAATTTAAGTTGTAGGGAATCGAAGGTGTGTTAAAGTGTTAATGGATAAAAGTTCATTAACTATAAGTTGCAATTCGTCTTTTAGATATCTTCCCCCCCCCCCCCCCCCTTTTTCTCTCTCTCTCTCCTCTCTTCTCTCTCTCTCTCTCTCTCTCTCTCTCTTCTCTTCTCTCTCTCTCTCTCTCTCTCTCTCTCCCTTTTTCCGCCACTCTCACCACCACCTCTGAGCATTCTTGTTTACATACACTAGAGGAATCCTGGAAAGAGATGAAATATATTGGATAAACTCTACACCTCATTTTCCTTTCAGGAGTACCCTGACCTGTGATGAAGTTCTTGCACGATACAATGAAGGCAATCAGTCAGAGGCAGACGAGTCAACCAACATCACTTTTAAACCTGTGAACACAATTCATAACCTTCAGACTGAGGACCCGCAGTTCTGGTCTAGTATGGCCCCTTCAGCTAAAGGAAATATTACTGTTTATTGTCTAGCCTACGGGTTGCGAACGTTTTGAAAAGTCTCAATTTGCATGCTGAATTCATCCTATAACAGTGGGCTACAAAGGTTGTTTTAAATAATTATGTGGGATACAGAGGCGGAATCTTTCTCATCTACAGCAGTAGTGTTGGTTAATCTAATCTGATTTGATACCAATGTGATATTATCTGGAACAAAGATGTAAAACCTGAAGGGCTTCCAAGCTTGATCGTTCACTTTGTTATTCTATATACTTGCAAGAACAGAAATACCTTTTGTGATTGTTATTCTGTGCTGCCTTGTTTCTATCTTGAACGTTTTGCATTGCTTTTATTACATTTTTATAGTTGTCGTACTTTAAACACCTTGCCTTGTTTACAAGATACTCTTTGGCTTTGTTGGGAAATTGTCTTAGTGAGCACCATTTTTCTTTGAATCGGTCTTTGCTGTTTGAGAAAACAATCTTTTTTAATAATAATATTATTTTTCCTGAGGTTTTGCAAAGTGATTGTAATATTAGTTAGAAGTTATTATTTTGTTGTCATTATGGTGAAGCAGAACTTTGCATCTGAATAACTTGGATTTTTAAAATTGTTTTACGCACTGTGATCGCTCTCTTTGTCTCCCATGGGGATGGTGGAAAGTTCTGTTAATGGAGATAAATTAAAAATTAAGGGCTCAGTACATGTACCTTAATTTGAAATGTTGGTCAGGGTCTGTTTTCGGAGGTATAAATGTGTCAGTCATGCTTACTGATACAAAAGTCGTGATTTGGATTGTAAATGGTTGAATTTGGCTGATTTATGCAACTGGTGTGATGATATTGAGCGTATTTTTGACCCCGACGGCCACCCCCACCCATCTTCGTGAAGAATCAAATCCTGAGTGTTAGTGCTAAACCTTTAGGCTGTTGGCCTTACAACGTTGTGGGTTTTAACCCCGTCAAGGAAAGGCACTTTACACAAATTTTCCTCACTTCTCCCAGGTGGGAATGTGTACCAGGCTATAAACAGCAAAAGATCTTATCAGTATGTTAGTATTTAAGCAGTTAATCGGCTTCTTGCTCTGTATGCTTTCTGGGAAGCAGAGAATGTTTCTGTGTGTTCTAAGGTCTACTGGGAAATAATATAGATTGGAAGGTGCATTGAGCTTGCTGTTGAGCGGGGATAGGCGTTATATAAGTGCCATTTTAAAATTATTTATTATTGTTTATTGTTCCTGTTATCAATCGTGCAGCTCAAGAGTTTTGACTCTCTGGCCCTGTGCTATATGCTTTGCAAATACAGATGTAGCACTGTTGTTGCGATAGACATATCATCGCTTTTGTCAGAAAAATGAGTCACTCCTTTGTGACCCCGCTTTACAGGGTCAGTACAATAACTTTTGAGTGTTTCAATTTTCTTTTGCTATTTGGATGATATAATCTTGTTTAGATAATTTTTATCTAGCTTGCTTTGTTATTTCTTGGGACATTTGAATGTTGGGTGCTTGACTGCATGAAGACGTTTGTGTCGGGTACTTTCGTTATTATTTAGCGGGATTTGTTTCAGTCTGTCTTGTTTGTTGATTTATTTTCTAGTCCTTGTTAGACTAAACAGAAGGTCTTTGAAGAAAACAATTTTAAAATGCAGATTTGATGGGAAACCTGGTGACTGTTTACAAGCTATACAGCGTTATTCCAAATGCAGCAATTTCAAAATTATTACAGTAGAACATGACTATAGCAGCACCCGCTACAGCGGGACCATCCCTACAGCAGGACCTTACCGGAACCCCCGTTTTTTTTCTATGTAAACTCAATTACCTGTGCTCGGGTTTAGTGGGATAAGAAAAGGCCGAACTCAGATACAGCAGGAGAGATCGAGCAAGGTTTAGCTGGAGGGAAGGGGTTTGGGGGACTTTAGGCGGGCTCCAAACAGGCAGTCAGCAGTGCAGTGTTGTGATTGGCCAGTCCAGTGATGAGTGAAGTGGGGCAGGCGGCCGAGAGAGATGGTGTGGAGAGACGCGTTACGTGAGCCACTCCAAAAGTGATGTGCCGTATCTTAGACGCTCAGTATGAGAGCGTATAGGCCATAGCCCTAGGCTAGACCAAAAAGTAAAAGAAGAGGAGAGCTTGTCGTGTTTAATTCCTCATTAATTGAATTGCAATCCCTGATGCTCACTTAGGCATACACCCGCATCCGCTTCACCAGTTTTACAGTAGGCCTACCCGTACGATAGACAACAGAAGCATCAAGGCCGAGGAAAAAGTGGCTTCCAACAAAGACAAAAGGAAATGCTTCTCACTCGAATTAAAGGCCAAGATAATGAACGAAGTTGACAAGAAAAGGAAGACTCATCTAAAGCGCAAGTTTTATTGATATGGAAGGCAGGTAATCATGTGGATTTTTAAACATTTTTAGATAATTTCCCCTTTGCACTGCTATAGCGGGAACTCGCCTACAGCGGGATTTTTCTTCTAGAACCAAAAGTCCGGCTATAGCCGTGTTCTACTGTATTAGGAGCAGTTTTCTCCACAAGCGTTATGAGATTGGCTTGAAGTTGAAGTTGAAGTTCCATCTAGGTGTTGAAAAAATCACTGCATATCATGGCTTTTATTATCTCGTTGGCCCCTTATGGTCAAGAATATATAAGAGGTGTTTTAAGTCAGTATTAGTCAGCCCTCAACAGAGCCAATTTGATGTAGGCTGAATCAGTCTTGATCTCCTTTTTAAAACTTTTTTTTCTCTGTGGCATGTACACTGGAAAAGGGATGTCGACTAAATTTTGCACTTTCTTCATCTCGTACCCCTGCTTATTTCCCTCGAGCCTGATCTTCGAAACCCCTCCAGGGCGGTGCCACTGACTGAAACTGGAATGTCTTTAGGCCATTCCAAAAGGGGGGGGGGGGGGGGCATTTCTCGTTCTTATGCATAGTAGAATTGTAAATGGGCTGATTCAACAATGTCATGCTCATAACTGTGCCTGAACTACAACAGGGAACTGCTGCTTTTTCTTTCGTAATCCTTACTACCATCATTTCCCTCTACTTCTTTTGTATGTTTGTCACACTCTTGTGACCTTATTGTGTTGCAAGTGCCGTAAAACACTAATAAAAAAAACCTCTTGTGACGTGCTATTTCCAGGTGGCCTTGATAGTCGAAGCAGACTATGCGCTATTGAAGCTAGAGAAATGAGCAGAGTAAGTCTGATTCCCTCTTCGGACTTCTCTGTTGACATCCACCCCTTGGCGCTCTATGACCTTATGCAGTTGCGAGCGGCGTAAAACATCTACTAAAAAAGAAAATACCTTCGAAGTTTATTTGTTCTCTGACAGTACAAAGTCAGGAACTCTCCATATACCCAACTTCAAGAATGTCCAATTGGGAATTCAAACCAGGGTCATCTTTCCCCCCAAAAAAACCAACATTATACAAACTGAGCTATACCTTGTTCACTTTCGTCTGAATGCCGTTAAAACAAGATAAAATTAAATCACTCTATTTAATCTTCTCAGATCTTTGCATTCAAATTCAAGTCTAAAAGTTGGATGACCAACAGAATCTAAAAGCCCATTTATAAAGGTCACTGCAAACTAGGGTTCCGACCCATTTTCATTATAATGTAAGCCTAATGCAGGTAAAAAAAATAATAGTGAATTTACAGCATACACCTAAAACATTTAAAAGTTGGCATAATTTTCCTCCAAACCACACTTTAACATTCACCTACAAAACATGCTTCAACTTGTAGAGACGGGTGGGTAATTTTCAAGACTCACATGGAGCACATTGAGATGTCTAGATAGCCGGGGGGATAAAATCTACACAGCTTACACTGAAAGTGAAATATGGGGGCAGGGTGGTGTCACTGTCTCAAAATAAGCATTTTGTAGGCAAGGTTACTGTAAGTCTTTTATTTTAGTGATCCTTTGTATGCATCCAAAGAGCAGTTTTTAATATAGGGCCCAGAGAGAAAAACTTGTTTCTGATTCTGAATCAAGATTTTTTTGGGAAAAAATATTTTTGTTTGGTTGCTGGCCTGAAGAAGTGCCATACCAAGTTTTGTGGGCATAGGTAAATTAATAAATGAGCTTGAATGTTTTTAACGTGGACAGATGAAAGTGAACAAGCTATAATGGCACATCCTCAATTACAAGTGAGTCTAGAACATGCAAAGCAGATTTTCAACTTTTAGTTTTAGTTGTATCATCTCCAGAGGTACCGGTAGATATCTTGATCTATATTGTGTGACCAAGTGAAGATCTGAAGGCCGACACACCTCTATACATATACATGTATTTATTTACTTTCTCCTTGTATCCAAAGCCTCAGGTACACAAGGCAGAGAACAGTCAACCTTAATGCTTGTCTGTCCGTTATGACACACCTCTGTGTTGGGCAGAAAAGTTAGCAAGCAGTTTAAATTTAGACTGATACATTCTCGTGTAGACTTAAAAACTGATTGGAAAGATTTATTAACGGTTTTATTTCCTCCCTATCAACACTATTTAGATAAATTAAATTCGAACCTGCCTGTCAGGGCCAACCTGGGATGAGTGGAATACAACATCCCAGCAGAGATACTGGCTGAAGTAACTTCCTCACTGACTGACTCAGAAATCGAACTCACATCTTCTGCTTGCAACAGCAAAGAGTCTAACCATTACATAACAGACGCTTGCCAATACGCATCCACTTCAGTCAAAAAATGATATAGGTATAGGTTAAACGCCCCTATCAACACTGTTAGGTTATTTGAGAGGCGGGACTTCTGAGTTTAATGTTCATCTCCAACAGGACTGAGCCAAGTGGGAAATTTGTATCAAGTGCCTTTTTACGATTACGAGTCCAGTAGCCTAACCACTAGGCTACTGATGCCAATCACCTCAGTCAGAGCCAGGACTTTGGGTTCCTATGGTGATAAGGCAATGGAATCAATGGAATCCATCTTCATCCTATTTTTCAGCTCATATATTTGGCTCTTACAGCAAGCCTACACTTAAATATGCAGGTATTAACATTTCTTTTGTGTGCAAATGGGTCTGCGATCAATTCCTTTGGGGTTTTTTTTCTTTTGAAAATGAATTGCTTAATTAAGATTAGATCAGAACAAATTATCAATCTCCCCATAGAAAAATTTTCTACAGCATGGTACTTGAATACATAAGCACACACGCACTCACACACACACAGATACAAACACACACGCACACGCACTTGCATTAATAGATGCAAACAAGTACAAATAGTCATTAGATGGACATACAAAATAATGTTATTCTTTTTCTTGCACTCCTGACTATATTGTTGATGGCATGAATGAATTTTTATCCTTGCTGGTTTTTTGGTTTTAAAAAAAATAAAAAGTTTACTTTTGTCAGATTTCTGTTTGAGTTCGCCACCCAATGTGTTGTAGTTGCTCTAAAAGGAAAAATTTTACAGTTTGAATTGTGGATTTAATTATTTATTCCTAGAATCTTAACTCATTACCCAATATCTTGTCATGGTCCAAGAACTCTCTTTTGAAACATTTTGAGTCTTGCATGGGTGCATTTTCCTGTTAGGACCCAGGGCTGCTTACCGTTCAGGCAGCCATGTTGTCCAGTTTCCATAGCTTCTTTTAATTAAACCTGATCCGAGTTTCCTCAGTCTCAGGTAAAGATTAATTTGGCTAAGTAGTAGGTGACCTGGGGCATGCCTACTCTTCTTCAATGTCAAGAACTATTTGGTAGGATTCAGAAGAGGTCTGGAAATGAAAGATTAACTTTCAACTGTGTGTCAGTTATATTATGCACATCACATCTCCAGAGTCTTTTATGCCTTTCCCAAAATGACCTGAATGGTTGACCCCTGGAACACAAGGATCGGGGCAATGAGAATGAGAAACCTCTGAAAACTTGCCCAACTAATGTTATCCAAAGCCAAAACTTACTGGAACAGAAATCACATAAATATTTGTACACATATTTTGAGTCCTCTGAGCATTTGACACCCTCCCCCACCCCTCCTCCTCCCCTTAAACTATGTACTAAAAAGTTGCATTTGAGACAAGTCTTTGGAACTAACAAACATTGAGAGTAGGAGCACAGTGTTAGTGTATTTCTATTTCAAAATATTCAGTCCCTTTATTCTTCCTTGAATATATTTTTTAAAAATAGAGTGTGGATGGATTACTTTGTACTTGAGCAGATAAGCATAATTTGACAACCTTATTATGATGGATCCTCTGTGGAGCTGTTTAATTGTAGTAAGTTTTACTACACTTGCATCACAATAAGGTCATAAAAGTTCCGAAGATTTGAAAAAAAAAGGTGGTTATTTATGAGGCGGAACCTCCGAGCTTAATATCCATCTCTGAAAGGACCGGCCCAAACAGGAAATTCATATAACGTGCCTTTCCCAGGGACACAACATTGGATCAGGCTGAGGCTCATACTCATACCCACTAGATCTATCTCCTCATGATTACAGGTCTGGTAGCCTAACCACAAGAGCCACCTCAATCTTTGAGTCAAAGATTGGAGGTGGTGTTAGAGAGTAATAATAAACCGAAAAAAGGAGGAGACACAATGACGATAGAGGTTTGATTGATAGGAAAGAAGAAGCAAACCACACCAGAGTACCTGCCAGCCACCCACGTGAAGTTGTTGCAGGAATGAAAATCAAGAATAAATTCTAACAACACACGCACTATGACAACTATATTGTATGTAGCTATCTTCCCTGCTCTTCCCCTGTACAAGAAACCAGAGCATCTCGGTGTCGCATCTTTGGTGTTGTGAACATAAGAGCTATATATTATATATTGATACAGTGAAACTCGGATTTAACGAGCTCGGATTCAACAAGATGAGATAGATTCCCCGTTTTTTTTTCTTCTTTAAAATCAATAAAAATAACCCGGATTCAACGAGCACTTAAATCAGCGAGCTTGGATTCAACGAGGTCGCTTCCAGGGTGAACTGCCCCCGCAGAGGTGGCTTCGCTCATTTTTCTACCAGAACGAACTTTATCTATTCCCGGAAACCATCCATTGCAACAGCATCGTGAACCATTATTCACTTAGCCGATTGCATGCAACCAATCAGCGGCCTTTTTTTTCATACCAACACATGCGTTGATGGCTCGCGCACGTGTCTACTCTGGTGTGTGTCGGAGTCGGATGGGCGGCCTGCACACGTGTGACTGTGTGTGTGGAGGGAGGGGGGCGCATTAGCGATTCGGGCGTTGAACGTCGCAGATACAAACACGTCACAGTCTTTTTTTTCCCTCGGCAACTGATCATTATTACAATGATAAACTAGTCCCGACGTAGATCTTCGTAATGAATTGTGCGCTTGTCTATGAAATCAAAAGTTGCCGTTATGCTAGGATCTACACAGCAACACAACTTTGTGGTAAACAATCGAGATGACACAGGAATGCATTTGAACGAATTGGTCTTTTTTTTTTACACAGCTCATAATATGCGGGCATTTCAGGCCCTATTTGTGATTTCTCTTTATACATTACTTGCTCAGTGCCTGAAATTATCTACACAAAACCTCATGTTTGCTATAACGAACACTCGGATTCAACTAGATTTTAGGTCAGGCCCGTCGACCTCGTTGAATCCGAGTTCCACTGTAGGTAACAAGGGAGGAAGACGTCAAGGTGACCTCATGATGACCTTGGTGTTGAGTACTGCATCAAGTGAAATTTACTGGGAGGCCCAACTTAACTGTTACCAACATTACATAATTTGTATCACAGTCATAGCCAGTGGTTAGGCACTTCGTTGTCACAAACAGAAGATCCGAGGCTGGTTCCCATACGGGGAGAATCTTTATAGAGTATTTCAGTCTTTCTGCTGTGCTGTGGTACCCTCTCAGGCCGGATTGGCCCGGACTCTGACAGGCAGGGGCGAAGCTTGCCCCGTAAAAAAAAAAATCTAAATTGTGTTGAACGGGGTGTAAAACACACCTACACAACCCCCATCTCCCCCCCGGCTGTTCTGAGTAAAAGTTTTACTTTTGAGATATAGAGAGAGATTCAAAAGACTTGTATACAATAATTACTCTGTACAGGAAACTTTTATTACATGGGGAAAGACTACCCATATATATAAGTCTGGAAATATAAATTCAAAAATATACAAATTAATAGCGTTATGAAATAAATAGTTCAAAGTTGACAAGAGAAAACAATATAAAAACAACTGAAACAATTAACTATGTGTATAACATGAAACCGGTATATCATACTGTCCCATAATATAAGTACACGTGTGTATATATTTTTTGTAGCATCAAGTTCCAGAACAAAGAGCTGACTGATCCTGAGTATTGAGGAACTACGTACAAAATTTGAATATCTTTTTATCTAATTATGTCACAAATACACTTTGAAAATGCATTTCTCAAATAGAATAAAAATGAGACAGGGATAGAAAAGAAGCATATCATTCATAGTAAAGCTACAGGAAAAAATAATAGCGTGCTTGATTTATAAAGAATGACAAAAAAAGTAGGACCTGTCATGCTAGCCTTTTAAATTTTATAGCTAACAAAAATTGCCCAAAACAAAGAGAGAAAAAAAAGGCTAGTGACTTAAGAAACATAAAAAAAGACAATATATTAGCACCACTGCAGAATTCAGTGCTCAGCACCAATGACTTAAGTTAGCAAAAAAAGAAGGCTACATTTTCAGCTATGCCAATTTAAAACAAAGCATATCAAAGAGGTGCAAAAGAACTTTCTATTTAAAACTATCTACTATCTTTTTTCTCCTCTTCTTATTCTTCTTCTGAAAAGTGTGGCCATTCACAAAACTGTAGAAGACTGTTAACACCAGGCCATTTAACTAGGAAATTCCTGTTAACACAAAAGGATTTCAAATTCCTAGGTTTTTTTATTTCCTCTTTATCCTATGCATTACAACTTCCTTTGACTCAATGACACTCAATGAGGTCTGTGGTTAAAAATAAGGGATCCCTTTCTTTTCAATTGCCATAGGTTTTCAGCTCTGTGAGTAAATTAATGACTAAATATATAGATCTAGGTAACACAAGGCCAATGTCTAGCAACCTTACATTAAAACAAACTACAGAAAGAAAGGAGTTGCCTTGCCATTTTTGTTTTTTCATAAACACTCTGCTTTACACAAAGAAACTCATGGATTGGTCCCATGAAGTTTGTACTTTCTGGGATATTAACAGTATTCATTTTTTTAAAAAGGATGCACTTTCTGAAGAGTACACGAATCTTTGAAGGCACTAATGAAACATGTACTTTTCAAGTCACTTTGCCATTTCAAAAGTTCATGGAAAATTATACAATCAAAGCCCTACAAAAACTATAAAGAATACATTAAAAAAAAGTTTTAACACTTACACCGGGCGCCCATTGAGGATGGGATCAGGTCGGGTCTGGTTGATCCCGCGACTCATCGCCTGTAAACAAACGCTTGTGCCACGATAGTCGCTTTGTGCCCTCAATCTGGCTAGCAAACCGTCCCACCCTGACCCGATCCCTCAATGGGCACCCAGTATTATAATACAGTAGAACATGCTTTCACAGCCACCTATAAGACAATCACTTGTACAAACAGCCACTTTACATTTACCCCCTCGCATTTTTTTGTTCATTGTAATGGCACTCTGTAAGTCATCCACCTGTCTAAGATGGCCACTTTTCTCTGAGGCAATGGGTGGCCTTCTTAAATAGTTTTGACTTTATATATTACACTGTCACTTGGACAATAACACACTCACAAACTAAGGTTTATTCCATCCAAAACTTAGTTAAAAGCTTGCCTCTTGCACTGTCAGTAAACAAGTGAATCCAATGTTGCCAGTCCGAGATATGTTCACAGGGCGAGTTAGTGTTCAACCCCATGCTGGTGTAAGTCACGACAGAAAAGTCGCCACATAAATTAAACAAGAAAAAAGTAATTCCTTAAAGGCAAGGCATGAGGGCATGAAGTTATTACATTGTAAAATGACTGGCACTAAAATTGAGAGTTACAGGCATATTAAAACACACGAAAAAAATCGCTGCTGATGAATATAACAAATGAATTATATATAGTAAAGAACAAAAGCTTGATTTGTGAAAGTGAAAGTGAAACAATAAATACAACATCAATTCCAGATAAAACTGGACTGAGATTTCAGTTATATTTTTGCTCATGACTGAAAAAAAACAACTTCACAAAACATCCCCCAAATTTCTTCCTAATTGTTAAATGCAGGTAGCAGTGGTAAGCCTTGCAACTTGTCATTGCTCTCTCAATTGCCAGAATTCTATAAAAGCTTTGTAATATTACAATGCTATCAGAGTCAGAATCATCACAATAAGTGTCAACCCAGACCGTGCTGGACTTTGACACAGTTTCCAACTGCTGACAAAAAAAAAAGCATCTATGCTCAAATTAGGACTTGAACGAGGCTATAAAAAAAAAATTCAACAATGACTTTCTCAAAGTCAGAAGGCCATTCACTCCATTCATTCAACCACACAAAGACAGTACTTCAGCAATGTTTAAAACCAAACTAGGTCTGAATGAAGCAACTCAAGGGGAATAACGGCAGTTTGACATGGGTTGTAAGTTAAGTTATCTACAAAGTCTTAAGTTTTAAAAAAGCCCTATTCTTTTCAACACTTTCAACAAAACAAAAACAACAATTTTGTCCCTGTCATGAACACAGAACATTAAAAACATAACTTGAAAACTAGGAAACTACAGATATTCTCATGTTTCACAAGTGTCAAACACATGACAGATTCTTCTGGTGTTGATACATGGGCATCATATTTATGAACAACTGATACAAAAATATACCTCAATATATGTGTAATAAATTACAGCAATAACATGTTTGTATAAGAATAAAAAAACAAACAACAGTTATGTCTTTAGTAAAGACATTCTGACATTATGACAAGAGGGCTGCTACATCAAAGTCAACAACATCTGGAAAAAAAGTAGTGCTGACAGACAATAAAAGAATTTCCACTAAAATTCATCAGAGAATATTAACCTATGAGAATAGTAAAGATAAAGTTGTTCCCGCATCCGATCCGGACATTGGGGATTGCCTTGCTAGTGAGACAACTTCCTGGGCCTTCTGCATTATGAGAATAGTAAAACCTAATAATTAAATTGTAAGTAATGTTTATGCAAGAGAAATGTCAATACCCATCAGCATGCTAATAGATCTACAATAAAAAAGCCTATCAAAACGCTTGTACCTCGAGTTGCTGCTGACGTGAATAACTAATAAATGCTTCCCCCCCCCCCCCCCCCCCCATGACTTAATCACATAAGAATACTGTAACATATGACACTAAGCACACTGATTGATCAACTGATAGCTGGAATGTGATTGGTCATTATAAAGGTTTCACAATCCATTCAACATTGTGAGTTTATTAAAGACCTCTGAATGAAACATCCATCTCCAATATGAGAAAGCCAAAAGGGTGGAGAACCTTAAAAACTCCCCCAAAAACAACCCAAGTGTAGAACAGCCCCATTGGAGATTTGAACCTGGGCCATCTACTCTGTAGGCCAGCAGCTGGAATGTGACATGGCCTTCTAATGCAGAATCTACATTACAAAGATGCCCTTACACTTTCTCGTTCCCTGGCTGTTCTGTAACCGGCTCCCCACTTTGTTTGTTCACAGCCTGGGTAATGCTCTGCTCTTCATCATTCAGGTGGTTGTACAGAGGGAACTCACAGCAGAAGCAGCACTTCATGCAGGAGGGTAGCACGGCGTACAACGGGGGCGGGAGTAGCACCAAAGGAGAGGTCCTGTTCTTGTATGCCACATAATCAGCATTGCTGTAAAAGACAAAAACAGAAAACTCCTTGTGTTAACAACAAAATAAAACAACTTGTACCAAAGGCTGAGATTTAATGAACCACAGTGGAAACCATATAACAGGCCCGGAAATAACAGGGATTTTTTAAAATCCCCATTTTTTTTCTACTCTTTGTCTGCATTAAAAGTTATCGGCAATAACAGGGCTTCATCGGAGCTCAACCGGGTATAGCAGAGACAAAGGCTCTTTAACAATGTGTAAAAAGTGTGTGAGAGAGAGAGAGAGAGAGAGAGAGAGAGAGAGAGAGAGAGAGAGAGAGACAGAGAAAGAGACAGAGACAGAGAGAAAGAGACAGAGAGAGAGAGTAACGCAGTGATGAAGCAAGCCCACGCAAGCTACGCTACTGCAAGCACAGGCAGCGGGTGAAGCGAGAGAGGGCTGCGGTGTGCTGCAGACTTCGATCCAGCCCTAAGTCAAGCTACATGTGCGCATAATGTATCTTGCGAAGGCCTACCACATGGCCAAAACCCCTGTTCGTGGGTACCTACTTGTGGCAAGAGAAACAACCCATGAAATAATACAGCTGGATTAGTACACAAATGCTTACTTCCCTTGCATTTTTTTACTTAATGGGTGAGAAATCTGATATAACAGGACTTTCTCTGGTCCCACCATCCCTGTTATATCAGGTCTCCACTGTAGTAATATTCTAACCAATAAACAAAAAGTCTGCACTTTCGACAACATGTATATTTGTGGCAAATGGAGAGATTACCCCAAGACAAATTTCAACATCACAATCACTACTTTTATTAAAATGTTATACTTTTCAGGAAATCTTACTTTGTTTCCTTCATTTCAAGACACACACATGTCCACTTGTACATTAGTAATGGAGAGCACAGATAGTCAAGGAGGAAAGTAGTTAAGGCTCGGAGTCTCTCAACAAATTTCGAAGCCAACTTCTTCAAAACTTGTACTTCCGACATGTCTTCAAATCCTGAAAGCTTTGCAGTCAATTCATTTGAAGTTAAAAATTGGTTTCACCAATGCTTAGAGCCAGCAAACACATTTAACGTAAATCTATAAGTCTTACATAGCTGAAAAATGAAAGGTAAACTAAATCATTCTCGGTTGCTGCTCCATGTAAAAATGAAGTACAGTAATCATTTCAGGTAAGATTTTAACAGCCTACCTGCGATATCTCTCATCTGACTTTTGCTCCAGCAGGGGTATACCACTGAGGAAAAGTAAGATACTGATGGTGAAGATGGGGCTTAGAACTGCCGCCCATTGCCCATCCTCCAGAATGCTTGTGCTGATAATGAAGACACCCAGCCAAACGCAGATCTCACCGAAGTAGTTGGGATGGCGGGAAAAATGCCACAATCCTGAAAAATAATAGGAGGATGATCAGATGGTGAAACAAACTCGAAATCTGTAAATCAAAAAGTGATACAATAATCTCCGCCTAAGATCCCAGTAGGCCTACTTAGGAGAATGGAAAATATGGGACGTTAACTTTAAGGGAATGGGATTTTAATCAAATCCTCATGCGGAAGAATCCATGGTGACTCATGATCATGCCAACAACTGGTGAAATTACCTTTCCTTACTTTGAACTGACCTGACCCCTGGGTGGGGTTACAGCTTATTATGAGTGGTTAACCTTGATAACCAATCACAAAGGTCTCTTCTTAACTCTTATCCTGCGTCTGTGCCCAGATGCGTATCTTATCAGCAACCGATTACGTCGGACGTGCCGGGCAGGCCGCCGGGGTCACTCAGTGTGTACTGTTGGTGTACAGCGCGTGCGCAGGGAAACGTGTGTTTTCGCCATGAATACCGCGGGAGTGTGTTAACCGATGATGAAAATAACGCTCTATCCTTCATAGCTTTCTATTTATAAAGTGTTACAAACACATGAATAACCCCCTCTCACAAGCTGATAAGACATTACGAGTAGTTACGCCCATTTGAATAACCTTTCTGGACGCTCTTGTTGTTATGAATGACCTGAGGTTCGAAAGGGGATAATTTAGGTCAATTTCCGAATGTTTTACACTCAAATTGTTCTTTGTACCTGCACAAGGGTATTCAAAACTATCAAACAAGCTAATTTTTTATCAGGTAGGATCATTTCATACAAAATCAAGCTCATTTGAAATATTTTGTATAGAAAAATGGAAGTCTTGTTTCCTGACTATCCTTTCGAGCTCCTCATGTCTAAGTGGGTCAATTTCTTCTATAATTTCATTGGACGAACATCTAGAGCTATCAACTTGGCATGTTTTGAATGGGACGTATGCCTCGATTACGAACCAACGCAGGTGGTTCTAGAAGGAGGCCACAAACGCACACAAACTCAAGCAGACTGACGCACACACACTTGACCTGCGTGGATGGGGATCCGACTCGGGACCTGAATGACACGTAAGAGGATGCGCGCTGCGCGTGCGCTGAGCCAGGAGCTACACTGACTCGGGACCAGAACGCAGGTGAGGTGCCAAAATAGGCTTATCGGGCTACATAAACCCGGCTCCCGCAGGATGAGGGTTAATTTGATGAGGCATGCCATTTGGACCTGTCCACACTTGAATCTCATGATCTTGGTGAATGCCGTTCCTCCTCCTCTTAACCTCTCCGAAGTTTAAAGCTTTCCATCTTTGATCCAGTTTCCCACTCTAGTCAAAAAGCACAAGTGTGCTGTGACTGCATCAATTAAAATTCTTCCTCCTTGCATTGTTCCCAGTGCCCACAGAGAATAATAATAGTAATAATTTGTCCCTCAATGTCTTTACCTTTATTCTTTCACATGAGTAATACTAAGTACAGTCAACTTGTGTTAGACCAAATCTCAAGGGAACCAGAAATAAATCCCAGTGGGCTCTCGTGGCCAAGAGGTTAAAGTGTTCGCCTCTCATTCAATAGGATGAGGGTTCGAATCTGGATCGTGACGGAAATTTTGTTATCTAAATTGTCTCCTTTCACCTCCTTTCCTGCTCTCAAGCACTGTTCAGTCGTCTGCATTCTTCTCCACTTTCTGTCCCCACCCCCTCATCTACTTTGCCCCCTCCTCTGGGCTCCTGACTCTTTCTGCAGCCTTTCTACTACTATTCCATAGCTCTTTCTTACTGCTGTCTTTCATCCACACCCCTAATCTTCTCGTAGGAAAGATCTACACCTAGCCTTCTCGGACAAGGGCGAAAAATCTCGAAGGTACCACGTGCAAGCTGTGCACGTAAAAGATCCATTGATGGTCCAAAATCTATAAGAATAGGCTTCAGCCACCACCCGAGCAAAATTCTAAATTACTTACCAGCTGAAAATGTTCGATGTGTCCTGCGTGCTCATATGACCTTATACAGTTGCGAGTGCCTTAAAACACTTACCAAAAAAAAAATAAAAAAATAAGTACATAAATTCCATCCATCCTCCTGCAGTGCAGGACACATAGGGCCCCAAGACAGGAAACGTGGCCAACCCCATTAATACTTCAGTACAATACAAGCTATGCGAGCCAACAAAAGATCTGAGCAGGATGGTCTAATATATGATAGATATCGCACAAAGGTAACGCTATTGAGGAGAAGAAGAAAACCAAAACTAATATGACACGAGCATGGTAAAATTACCTGTAGCACACCATTGCCCTCTATTAGCAGGGTTATTCCTGAAGCTGAATTTCTGCAGATCAGCAACAGTTTCGGTGAGAAGTCCAACACTAAACAGGACGATTCCAACACCATCTTGAGGAGTGACATAATCGCTTCGGTCAGCAGTAATAGGAGCATTGATGAATATTACTGGTAGGCTGACTGTGAACACCCAAAATGCCTGAAAAAACAACAACAACCAAATGAAATATGTTGTGCAAGACAATAGCAATTTAGAATCAGAAATAAGAGACAGTAACATCCATTGCAACTTGTTCTATAAAGACTGCAAGCATCTATGTCTACATATCTAATGGTGCCAATGTGCATTTGTGGCTTAAAGTAAGGGAAGAACCATCCATAAAAATATTAACCAAAGAAGATAATCTTTTATTTGCTCTGTTGTGTACTAGCGAAAGACAAATCCTTTAGTTTCTTGTTACCAAGCAAGCTTATTTCTGTGACATGCACTAAAACACAGGTGAGAAAAACATACATTTGTATCTCCAGAAAGCTTCAATAAACAATAGTACTGGACTGTACCACTTACTGGTAAACTCTTTTTTACACATCCATTTAATAATTCCCAATGATTTCTTTGACATAAGCGTACACTTTCAACACAAAAATAAATTAACCCAAATGATCACTGTTTGATTCTGTGTCTACATTTCATAACTTTCAATTCTGTAAGGCTCTTAAGAAACCAGAAAAGAACAGTAACACCCAACAAAGTAGAGGCAGAAGATCCTATCAGAGTGCACATCGACCATCCCCTTCTCATACCTGAAACACCCAAAATCCTGCAAACTTCAGACAGTTGTCTCTTTTGTCGTCAAAGCGATTGTCCTCTCCAATCTTGATGATTCTGTACAGCAAGTAGCCAGAAAGACGGAGGCCCCACACAACGATAAACACAGTCACAAGAATCTGTCTGTACTCAAAAGTCTTGAAGGGAATGGGCGATTTTTTGTGTTGGTGGGAAAGGGGGGGGGGAGAGAAAAAACATACAAATTTCAATACATTATTCAAACAAAGAGCATCTGATGATTAAGATAATGAATGTATCCAGGTCACGCACAAAAAAAATTCTGCTTAGTCTGTACCACACACATTCCTTCATAATATTAACAATATCAATGTCGCCTTTTGAGTCTTTTAATGCAATCTTATAAAAACCAAACAGAAAAAAGGAGGCAAACAGCTACATTCCTGACAAACTCAAGTCCATCTCAGCATGAGTTTCCTATACCCTTCCTAATGCCTCAGGGTAAAAAGGTGTAAATCTATGAAGTTTCCACAGGAGACCTGGAGCACTTGTCCTGAAGTTGAAGGCTCAGGGGGGGCACAACTCAAACTCAAAACATTAATTGTCATTAAAAAATTGTCTGTGTCAATTTCTCGGGGTTCCCAGATAAAACCAGTTGTTTAATAAAGACATCAACTGACATCTTACAACATAGTGTCGTTTTGTTTTCTTGTTTTCAATTGAAAAATAAATGAACAACACATAATTCTGATTTGGGAGCTGATCTTTTTCTTTAATTTTCTCAAAACTTGAAAAAATGACGAGTGATTGAGGAATGATTGGTATTGACATAAATAGTTTTTCCCTTGTGCAGACTGAAACAGACAAGACGATAATATATGTGTTATGACGCAGTGGAATCAGGCGATCGTCTATTTATCAGCATGTGGAAGTATCATCTTAAAGCTTGCTGATCTGTCTTACTTCCAAAGAAAAGAAATATCCATCCATCATGCATAGAAGTTGAGATATTTGGTGACTTCCATAGCTTGGGTGTCCTAGGACACTGAAAATTTACACTTTTTATGCTTTAACTTAATGTTTTTCAGTAAAATTTTTTCATCCCCCCTATAAGAGGTGAGCCCCCCCCCCCCCCCCCCCCCCCCCCACCCCCCCCACCAAAATTCAATTAGAATAGCCAAAGCCTTCGAAAAATGCTAATTTTTCCATTTAATTAATTTGACAAGCACCTGATTTCACCATGATGCCACAAAGAAAAGCCAACTTTTGCAAGGCAACTCTCACCTCTGCAAGGCCAAATGTAAGCACTGCAAGCACCACAAAGTTGGTCCCTCCAGCAAAGTCTGTTACTTTGTCGAATTTACAGGTGCAAGCAATCAGGAAAAAGGAGAACTGCATGGCCACAGTGACAATGGCGCAAATGGCCAAGTTGTTGTCGTCTAACAAACCTTCACCCATCACGGAGTTTTCAGTTGAAGTGGCTTAAACTGAAAAAGAAAGAGGAATAAATAAGAAGTGAAATGGATGAATGAAGTCTCTTTTCCTCACCAGATAGCAAAAAATTAGAACTGATTCCACAGGTGAAGTGGTGACTGAGGTCAAGCACACAAAAATGTTGCATGATGTAGCTTTGCTCATCCTGATCACTGGGTAAACAAAAACAAAAACTGCAGGCAGTACTCCTGCAAGGGGAAAGTATGGACATCACAGTCCCCACTTCGTGCTTCCTAAAGATGACACTTGTTCAATCCCACACAAACCTAAAACAACCACTTTTCAAAGTGAAGAACATCAGTTTATACCTTCGGCCTTTTATAAAAATTTATTTTTCAATGTCAAGTTTTTACCCCCCCCCCCCCAAAAAAAGGCTCTCTTTTCAGAAAGAAAGAAACACCTGCCAAAAAGTTATTGACTGTAAAACAATGTTTGCTGCAGAATAATGATAATATTTAAAAAATCATCTGGCTTTGTTACATAATGGAAGTGATAAAGGCTTTCATGGGGATGATGGTCACTAAGGTATCTCAAAACGGATACCATTTGTCATTTGCCTGATGCAACTACCTGTCCCCGTAGGATTATGGCGGCCACGTTTTTTCGCATAATTCTGCAACATTTGCATAATTTTGGATTCCCTGCGTTTTTTCACGTCCCCCCAATACAATTAATTACCGCCTCGTCATGTGACTAAAGGGAAGTAATCACCGCAATAGGTCTCATTTAAGTGACAAGTAGTTGGTTATTTCCCTTGTTTGAAGATCTTGATTATGGGTTGGGATTTTGTTCCTTGAGCATGTTCCATTTTTCAATCCATCAAAAGTTTTTGTTCTCATGTCTGCTGATGTTTCATGTTTGACTGGTGTCCGTGGTTTTAGTAATGTGCCAGCATCAGAGGTCCCGATGTGCTTTTTAAAAATTATTTTTTTTACATTTTTCTTTCCTCTATAGAGATCTAGATATATAGATCTAGATCTACAGCTGAAAGTTACAGAGATTATATTTTTTAGTAGTTTTTTTTTCTGACTGATGTGTATTGTTTTCTTTCCTAATACACAACAAATTACTGATACTGATATGTTTTGTTTTCAATTTTTCTGTACATAAAACATGAAAATCATGAAAATTCTTGTTGAAAAAGTGCAAAACATGTCATGGATGGTGTTACGGTAACTTGCATAATTTGGCCATCTAAATTCGCATCTACAGGGACAGAACTGCCATTTAACCCAAGAATTGTAACACAGGAAAGTGATCCAGTCATCCTTAATTTAATGCATTATAATTGGATGTAACAGCTTTTTCAAAAGATGGAATATAAAAGTTTTGAATCTTGCGACAGATATAACAGTACATGGATAATAATGAAAAGCTACCTATGAACTTGTCTCATCTGCTGTTTCAACCTCAAATGGCAACGATTGACTGGATTGTTTTGACTGAATATTCCTTTCCATTCTACACAGGTCAGATCTTTGGGAGAACTGATTACAACAGGACTGCATGTTAAATATACTATATAGCTTAAACATGAAGCAGTTAAATTAACTTAACTTAAATGGGCAAAACTACTCTTCAGAGATAATAGTGTCCATAATAAAAACATTTGGGAAAAGTAACAAAAAAAGTGGTAAAATAAATAGACCGTTAATGACCACCTATATTTCTTCGAACGTTCGGGAAAATAAACCTGAATTCTATTTCTCCAAAAGGTTTCTGTTCTTCAGATTTGTTGATTTTTTTACATGAAGGATTTTATTTTTTGCTGGATGACTACTAAAAATGCAAAATAGGTTACTGCCAAGGTCGATCAGTTTTGTTTTCTCGCAGTACCTAATTTTGAAGGTATTTTCAAATAAAGCATAGTCCGGGAACATTGGCCCAACCTCAACTGAAGTATCTGAATATTCAGACATCGAAAAATCTCTAGCTCTAGAAAATTTGACGCAAAAAATGCTTCTTCCCAGTCCTCGCAGAATGGCAGAAAGAAAGACGACGCTTAATTCTTGCAAATAACCAAATAATCTCGAGAACGGAAACGGTTTGGAGAAATAGTCACTTCAAAATATTGCCTGCGGAGTTTAAAGAGATAATAGAAAAAAACGAAGAGATTTAAACATCGAGAGGCAGATGTGTTCGTCTCATTTTCCACTGAACACCGCTCTTTCACTCACACTGTCTCTCCACCCACAGCTCAGCTCGTCATACGTTCAAAAGTTGCCCACTGATCATGTTTAGTTAGTGTGTGTATAAGTTTGTGTGTGTACATGTGCATGATGGTGGTGGGCGTGCGGTGGGTGTTACTAAAGGCAAAGGGTACATGTAGGCGGGCTTGCCATGCGGTGCCCCAAGAGGGGCAGAATGAAAGTTGGCGCCGAACTCTCGCAATAAATAATCAAAAAATCACGAGACCGGAAGCCGGCAACCGTTTGGAGAAATAAAGATCGGCACTATTTCTCCGAACGTTCAGAGAAATAGTCACTTCATTTTTTTTTTTAGGTCAGGGGGGCAAGCCCCCCCTGAAACCCCCCTACTCTTGATTTTAACGAACGAAACTACAAAATCGCCTAGTGTTAGTGTAGTGTAGTGTAGATCTAGATCTAGATATATATATCTAGATCTAGATTTTCTAGATCTAGATCTAGATCTGTTTGAGGACTCCTGTTTTATATTGGATTATTATATTATGGCCACCTCTATTCTCACCCGGAGTGAGAATTGAATAGTGCAGGCGAGTCTTGTGGCTATTCTCACCCGGTGCGCGTTCACCAAATTTTGCGTTCACCCTAAACCACAGAATTCTACACTGTGATAACAGAAAAATTGTAGAATTCTGTGCCGTGAACAAACGTTCCATTACAATTGTAGCCTACTAAAAGCGTACAATTTTGTCTGTGGGCAGTGGAGAGAGAGAGAGAAAGAGAGAGAGGAGTAGCGCGAGAATTTCCGGGCAAAACAAAATGGCGACCCGCGTAGTTCGGCTCGATTCGAAAAGTTAAATAGGCGTAGCATCTTTGTAGACAACCAAATTTATTTACTTTTGTGTTTTAACATCATTTTTAAACTTTGTTTTGGTCAATTTGATCGTCCACACCGATAGACAGTATTCAGAAAGAGACAGAGAGAGAGAGAGAAGAGGGGAGGAGTTGATCTTGCGAGAACTTCCGGGCGGGTGAGAATAGCCACTTTCTTATATTATAATACGGACGTCAAAACTAGGCTAGGACACATAGAGCCAGCACGCTCACGTTTCTCACTGTGTTACACTGTGTAATGCTGTACGTACTAACTGCATACTAACTGCAACGCTACTTACAGATACGACACACTTGAAACTTGAAGTTGAAGACTGGATTATAAAATAGATCTAGAGAAGTCTAGATCTAGATCTAGATATCTAGATTCTAGATCTACTGAGACTGAGAGATGTACAGCAGTCAGCAGTCCACTTGTCCAGTGTACCAAAGACAAGACCAATGATGTAGAAAAAAGGTAATATACGTAACTTGTGCAATGTGATCGATTGACTGGCAGCTCTGAAGCCTTCTTATACTGCAGGATATGGGCAATTATAAAACACACGTGACTAGATCTATCTATAATAAAATCGTCTGGACGTTATGAAACCTGATTGACCTCATTTGCTTTGCTGTACGATGAGCGAGGATTTTACAAGGCCTGGGTTATTTTATTGAATAACATGTTTACATTAATCAGGGGATGTAACTCTAATAATTTTCTCTTAGAATGAAAGGATCGATACCGCTCTCTGTCGATACTCAGTCCGTCCGTCCAATTGGTCCAAGCAAAGATTGTACATGATGAATCTTTGGTCCAAGCAACTTTGGTCCAAGTAGGATCGACGAAAGTCTTAGATCCTGTACAACATTATGCCCTGGATTACCCCCTTCGGCGGAAATTGGCACAACTGGCAATTTGAGGACACTATTTTTTTTTTTAATTGGCTGATCAAAGAGAGGAGTAAACCATCTTGTAGTGTAGGATCTTTGTCCTGCCAACGGATCAATGTGTTGTGTAAACTGAACAGTCCAATATTAGATATCAATCTACAGGGTGATCCCAAAAAAACTTTACAACTTTTTTTCTGAATATCTTGCGCAAAAATTGTTCTAGAATGCTGTAATTTGGAACATACATAATTCATTCAAAAGGAATTTGTTTGATATTAACTCCACGAAGAAGAAACATGTTTTGAAAACGGAAACGGCTAAAAGAAAAAAGCACCCAAAAACGCAAAGTTCACCAATGTTTAAAAATCTTGTTAAGGAAGTCGTGAAAAGATTAGTTGACCTTTTTCTTTATTTTCTCTTTGACATCAATTTGTCATCCTTGTGAAATTTAAACAATATTTAATTTCTTTTACAGAGTTTTAAAAACCTAATGATTTCATTCTGAAATTCCTAGAATCAGTGCTCCACATTCCCCCCTTTGGACTCGACACACTTTTAACTCGTCGTTCGAAATGTTCAGTGGCACCCAAACACAAGGACCTGCTAAACCATGAGCTTTTAAAGCCACATACACTGTACATGTTCACTAAGAAGTGGCTTCTAGAGACAATAAAGTGAGGTGCCCAATAGACAGAATTTTTGGAGTTAACATATCCCGCAGGGTGAAAATGGGCTTTGCACCAAATCAAAAGTCATCGAGGAAATGATCCCTCTTCACAAGACAATCGAGGAATCATGAACACATTGCCATGCTCTGATCCATGTCATCTCGGCCTAGCGAAAATGAACATGAGTCGTAGGTTAAGATCTGCCATGAGAATGCAGACTGTTGATGTGTAGGAAAGTCCTAGCTTGCAGATCGTCTACGAACAGACGTCTCATGGGACTCGGCTACTGCAATCTGCCCTCTGGTGACGTTTAAAGGGCTGCGCACGGTGCGTGGTCGACCTGAAGTGGTCATTTTCTAAAGAACTTTTTAGTTCTGATTCGCTATAGATCCAAACTAACGGAACTTCTCTACTCATGACGCCAAAGGTCTTGAGGGCACCTAAGCATTCTCTCCATACAGTGTGCAGAACTTCAATACAAAAAGCTCTCTGCTCTTTACTAAACGTAGCCATGATCTCAGCAGGCAAACAAAATCTGAGAAAAATAATATCTGCAGACTTCTGTTGACTTGTTAGACTGCTGTAGCTTGCAATATGGCGCGATTGTTCCCACTTTTAGTGGTAGGCCTAATGTGAACTGGTGGGCCATGCTATGAAAATGGCGACAAGGTTGAAAATGGGTTGTTTTTTTATGCGCTATATATAGAGCAAAACCATTTAATGGACTTATCTAAAATACATATCAAACAAATTCCTTTTGGCTTCCTAACATTATGTTCAAATCTGAAAAGCAAAACTTCAGTATCGAGGAAGATATTTACAAAACAAGTTGTAAAGGTTTTTTTTGGATCACCCTGTGTATTCTCGAGTCAAGATATCAAACCATGCGCTGGTGATCTAATCTAAGTTTTTGTAAATGTGGGCATATAGAAGGAGGGGGG
>NW_004797734.1:90025-112236 GCF_000002075.1 Aplysia californica | reverse complement strand
CCCCCCCCGCATTTGGGAAGTCGGTCGTTTACAAGACAAGATATATTTCTCTCAACTTAAATTGCTATGTATACGTTTACCGGTTGAGTAAGCTCATAATCAAATTTAATGTTGATATTGATGACAGTCTGAAAAGGTTGGAGATATAAATAACTTTAAAGAGTGTTCAGTGGAACAGGCTGATAAGTCATCATTGCGATTGAGTAATTAATGAATTAAATGTCAAATTGCCGAGAAGAAGACATGATAGAGGCCTCATCATTTATTATGGATATGATTACCAAAGGGGCCTTCAATTTTACCATGACTATCGTAAATCAATGAAACTTGCAACGAGACTAAATTGTCTAGCCTAGCTTCTAGAACAACTGGTTTGAATTTGAGAGCACTTAAAATTATTATATAATAGTTAATGACGGTAATTTTTTAATACGAAGGGAGCTGTGAAAAACAATCAGCAGCACGACAATAATGCTCTAGAGCACAGCAAAGTGGAGAAAGCAATTGTCAAACAGCATATTCACCCTATCTGACTTTTTCCTTTTCCTGAATCTGGAAAAAAAAAATCCCTGAAGGACACATTATAACGTTTCCAATGTGATAAATGTATCTGCGGCAGAGGAATTGTTTGAGTCCCGTCCGGGGCCATAGATCTATTACATGTATTCAAATATAACATGTATTATGCTCAAGGACGTTTGAAGGCCAAACTAAACAAAAATGGTTGTGCTGCCAATTTGCAGACTGACGCACGTGTAGAGCTTTATTGCCTTTATACATGTGCTTATAATTATTGTGAGTGTCAAATTTCAACTTTCTAGCTTTCTTGTTTCAAAGCAATCAGGGTAGGGATTTATTATTGGACTGTAGGCTGCATAAAATATTAATGTTGTCTCAATAGTATGTCTCCGTAATAAACATACCATTATACCATTCTGATGCGGACAAAATTAATTATTAATGCAACAATCAACATCGTCTTTGAAAGTACAATATTATAATATGTACATCTTCGAATGTTCGAACATTGGCGACTGGGGGAAAAAATACTCGGTGTGGAATTATTCCCGGATCGATGCTCTATGGTTCAATGTACTTCCGGTTTACTGTGAGTAAAATAAAACGCAGTGGTAGATCTATTGGTGAATGACGAAGTAGAAGGGACGAGTAAGACCTGGACACTTCGTCGTAATAGCAAACGAGTCCAAGTTCAATCACAATTAAATGTATAGATAAAGGTAAATTTTGAAAACGATATCTTATTCAAACTAAACCGAGTAGGGGACAAGAGGCAAGAGAGAGGGATGAGTGTGAGACTCCCTCTAGACCTAGAACTAGATCTAGATCTAGAATCTAGATCTAGATCTAATATCTAGATCTAGATCTAGATCTAGATTCTAGACTACTGACGAGCCACTGACACTGACACGAGCAGTGGATGGGTCGTGGTTTGTAGATTGTAGATTTAGAACTGATCGGCTGTCCTTCTCATCGATTCCCTTTCCCCATGCCCCCCCCCCCCCCCCGCCCAGCAGTACTACTTGACTTAAGAATGTGGGTTTCGGGGTACCAGTTTTGACCCCACTGTCCCCACTGACGATTACTTAGCCTACTTCTCTGGTTCTAAACTATAACAAAAATGGTGCATAAACAAGAATGACAAGATGGTTCTCTCAGACAAAAAAGTATCCATGGACGTCCGCGCAATCATCCGCAATGGCTCAGATGGGGCTGCAGTCTTTGTTTTGAAGCTCTCTTTTGTTTCTCCAGAAAAGTAGAATAGGAGGTGCTTCTCTTCTTCAGTAGATCTAGATCTAGATATCTAGTTCCCTCCCCCCCTTATTTGAGCCTAGATTAGATCTACGTCTAAGTCTAGATCTAGATAAGATCTATACTATAGTCTATACGTTTGATGCGCGGCGAGCTAATTATAGAATTGAACCTAACAACTGCAAAGCATCAAACGAAGTGACGATTCCCAGTGACACTGGGGATGGGTACAGAAACTATTCCCAGTGACAACGGAACTCTTTTGCATTAAAAAATCAGAAGTCTTTCTTGCATTGTAGACGCTCTTCTCACTTCAGTTCTGTACTTTTGTTCTCTTCTCTTACTTAGGGCCTAGACTTGACCGTAGAATAGATCAAGGTCTAGATCTAGATATCTAGAAGAATCAGGAAAGATTTCTACCTGTCCTGTACCGTGGTCTCCAAAATCCGTATGCAGATCTAGATCTACACGTACATAAATTACGACTGAATAATAAGCATGCATAGAATGATCTTTCCTTTTTCTTTAAAAAAAATTATTCCGCTCACCCTAGAATCTACTTAAGTTTAGTTAGATCTAGATATCTAGATCTAGAACTAGTATCTAGAATCTACATTAGATATATATATATATATATATATATATATATATAGTCTAGATCTAGTATTTAGTAACGAAGTGATTATTCGGACTCGAGTCCGAATATGAAAAAATGTTATTCGGACTCTGGTTCTTGTCCAGCATGACATCACTTCTGACTTCCGACTTCCTGTGACTCGTGACTCCAGCTTCCTGTCCTGCCTCACTCGTGACTCGCATCAGGCTGGGTAGAGACCGGGATCACTTCGGGCAAAAAGGCGTTTTGTGCAGGAGCCGAGTTTTTATCTTATATGATGAATTTGAGGCCGGCCTGAAAAGTTATAGCGCTTCTAATAAATGTTTATTTGTCAAGAGGTCATCAGAAGCAATTAAAGATGGCTTGTTAGCGTGTGTCGGGGTCGGATGGGCGGCCTGCACACGTGTGGCTGTGTCGGGGAGGGGGGTGGGGGGTGGGGCACTATCGGTCCGGGCGTTGAACGTCGCATACGCGTCAGTCTCTCACCCCCCCCCCCCCCCTGGCAACTGATCATTATTACAATAATAAGCTAGTCTTGACGTAGATCTACGTAATGAATTGTGCGCTGGTCAATGGAATCAAAAGTTGCCGTATGCTCAGCTCTACACAGCAACACAACTTTTTCTTGGTAAACAATCGAGATGACACAGGCTTGTGTATTTGAATGAATCGGCCTTTTTTTTTTTTACACAGCTCATAATATGCAGGTGCCAGGTGGTCTGCTAATCTTCAATTTTACCTTTTTCTACAACAAAGAAAGAGGGAAACATGGGGGGTGGGGGGGGGGCGTATTAATGAGGGGGCAGGCATCGGATCGGCAGAAAAGGTGTGGGGGAAACTAAAAAATGGCGGAGAATTGGAAGCACTGAACGTTAGATCTATAGAACAAAGACACTTCCTTTTTTCCGTACTCGAGTCCGAATAAGAATTTTTTTTATTCGGGCTCGAGTCCGAATATGAAAAAATGTTATTCGGACTCGAGTCCGAATAACGACGGCCATTTAGTATCCCATCTCCATCATGCCCATGCCATGTAAATGAGTGTGGGAACAATATAGATCTAATGGGCCTGTCCGTTCTCAGTGTCTCTGGGAATAGTTTCTGAACCTATTCCCAGTGACACTGGGAACAATTCTGCCCTAGGTCCTATTGCCAGTGGTTTTTGGGCCTGGGATCAGTTTCTGGGCCTATTCCCAGTGACACTGGGAATAGTTTCTGGGCCTATCCCCAGTGTAACTGGGAATAGTGCTGTTCCAACATCAAATTATGGTAAAATTCAGGGGAGCATGCCCCCCTGAAACCTCCCACCATATCCCCCCTGAAACCCCTCTACTCTTGGGGCTAAAACTGGCGAATACCAATTGCGGGGTTGGAACTACCGAAAAAGCGCCGAATAGGAATAGCACACCCTTGCGTACGCAGATCGACTGCTGTCTTTCAGCTGTTTGGGTTCGTTCAGTGCAGAGTTTTAGTTTTTTAAAATTTTAATGACCTCTCGCCTCTCATTCTAGTCAAATTAAGAAAATAGTCGCCTCCTCCTTCGGAAGAGGTTTTTTCTCAGCATAACCATTTTAGAAAAGCGTTCTTCCAAAATTTGAATTCTTATTATTACTCCAAAACTTGTTAGAATCTAGTATCACTTTGTTTTTTTAAAGTAGGGTAACAATTTACAATTGTGAACAGGGCGCCACTGAATTTTGAGGACATTTTTTTAATTGGCTCAAAGAGAGGAGTGAACCCTCTTGTTGTAGACTCTTTGACTACGATTACTTTTTGACGTGTGTGCCGATATGGAGAAATACCCTATCAAAATCTAATTGCAAAACATAAAATCATGGTCAAATACCCCCCCTGAACCCCCCCCCCCCCCCCTCATGTTTTTGTTAGGTCAGGGGTTATAACTTCATGCATTACCATCACTCAAAACGTAACATATATCAAATTGAAGGAAATGAATGAGGAATACATTCCAATATGAAACAAGGATTAATTTTGAACATGACAGGTATGCTTACTAAACAAGGGTTACAAATGGCGATGGTGATTGATGAGAAAAATAAATTTTGACGGAAAAAAATTACATCACCAAACATGTGAAAGCAAATATCAGCATAGCTCTAAAAGTTTGTCTGTATATAACTTCACTAGCCAATTCTTAAAAGTGCCGGTTTGCCAGGTAAGGTTTCAGTAGGAAGTAAGTAAGGAATAGAGCATCAAACAGAAACCTATAAGCGTTACCAATTTGAGCACGGCGCACCGGCAGTGGAATTTTAGTTGCCGCGGGGGGTTCCCCGCCGGGCGCCTTATCACGTCGGGGTCACGGGGGTCAGCTCCCTGTTGCCGCTCTGTCTGGGCCGACCTAATTTTTGGTACTTTTCAACGTACAATTTAAGGTGTATCCTGGTATTTATGGTAATTCTCATTTAGTGCATCCAAAGCATGCATTTCTGCTCTTGAGACTCAAAAAAGAACGGACGTTGTAACTTGTCTGGTTATTTCGTTAGACGCGCTGGAGTCAGCAATGCTAAATTGTAATTTTTTTGGGACTAGCATGAATGAAAAAAAATCAATTTTTAAAAAGTGCATCGTCAAAATCTGTAGAACTTTTGGAACATGTACAACATAACATTGGTGCAGGTACTCAGAAAAGATGGTATCTGCGCCTATAAAAAATAAGGCTGTAATTTTACAATTTTATCCATCGGGCACACAATTCGCTATGAAGTAATTCCTCCAAATACAGCTTTATGTGTCTAATACAATCGTAAATATTCGCATATTTTCTCGAAGGTTTATAAAAGTTACCATGAAGTTTCTCTGTGAAAAGTACAAATTGATTTTAGTGCTAGAATACATCTTCAAAGTAGATCTAATACACGAACAGTATCTGTTACACTCCAGAAATTCCTTACTTTCCTTAAAACGCTAAGTCTAGTTTTTGTAAGTTGACTGAATAATAGGGATGACTTCTCGTAATTGGGTTATAAGAATAATTTGTAGCTTTCCAGGGACACTGAATCAGCACCAGACTTTTCCAGCTTTTTTTTTCGTTTTTATGACCATTTGCAATAACTGACAATGTGACTGATTTCTTTACATTCATAATTGTGTCCGCGCATATTTCTTACACAAAAACTAAGAATGAATGTTTCTGTTGTCATTATTTTTATTCCATACAAGAAGTTTATCTCTACCCATATATTTACACGGTTTTGTGGTTTTTTAAATCGCTTATGTTATATCTTTTTAGTTGTATGCAGGCTGCCACAGACACAGCATGATTCATGAACAAACGCAGAGTAACTTTCTCTTGTTTAATAGTAAAATAAGAGCTAACGCTGATCGTCTTTAGTTAAAAAATGCAGATATGCATCTTTCTTCTCTTATAACTTGACTATTACTACTAGCGCAGATTTAAGATTTCTCATGGTAAAAGACATTATATTCGTAGTCAGTTTAACTCAGATTTTGGAGAGATCTGTCGTGCCTTTTTAAAATTAACAATAATTTATTCATAAGTTTGTAACTAAAATAGGACAAATCGGGTACTCTACAAACACTTGTCAAGAGCAAAAACTAAGGCACAGAAACTAACCATTCTAACGCAGAATAAATCTCAAGACATTGAGCTTTTAGTACATCCGCGCAATGGTTTGCTATGTGGGATGGGGAAGAAGTTTTATCGTTTTAAACATAGTCAAAAATGCTAACTTCCCGACCGACAGCGGCAAAGTCGCTTCAGGGCTCATTAACCCCGTGACCCCGAGCCGGGGAGCTCCGGCGTGCTGCTGAGTCACGCGAACTAAAAGTAACAGAATCGGGCGAAAAGTGACGCCGTGTGAGCCATGCTGACCATAAGTGTTCTTACAGTAACTGGTGACGGTTTTGCTGATTACATTACAGATGAAATACAGGTGTATTAAACAGTCTTTCTGTCAATAAAGTAAGCAGCTGAGAAGCCATTGACAACTAGAGGCTTTCTCTGTGGGCCCAGTAGAGGATTTGTAAAATTTCTGGCTTTGAATGTGGTGTCGTGTGAAGTTGTTAGTCTCTTTTGGACACCTTCAAATCGGCAAAGCGATTTTGAATGTTGACAATAAATGTGTCTCGATGTAGTGGAATGAAGCCCTCGTCAAAATAACGAAATTGGAGAAACGGGCATTTTTCCGCAAGTTAGACAATTTTTATTTAATTTTTGTTTTTTGGCTCAAATTCTTTTATGTCCATGCAAAAACATAGTTCCATGTGAATTTTACTGCAAAACATTGATTAAAGGCACAAAGTATGTCATTTTTCAGTTTTCAAGCTTTAGCTATTGGAGGTACCAGGCTTTGGTGGCCATTTTCTCGCTAATTTCACCCCTGAAACCAGGCACCCTCACCTCCTTCAATCGTAAATTTTTTATATCTTGACTTCTGTTTAAGATCATAGATGCGTATTTTTTTTCATTGAAAGCAAAACAAATAAATTATAAGCTTTCAGATGATGCCAATCACTCCACATGCCCCAAAATTGGCGAGTGCCTGATTCCACCAAGGTCGTGACAAATATTAATTAAGATTTACTTGAAGCTGAATGCAAATTATTAGCAGCCATAAATCTCTTGTCCACTGTCCACTCAACTCTCCAACCGATAAAAAGTGACAAGCTCCGCCGATCTTGCTGAGTTCACCAACTGCCCCTGGTCACGAGTGTAGTGTGTAGATCTAGAACTAGTAGTGTTGTTTCAAGTCTTGTGTAGTGTACACTACATTGTACTAAAGTAGTATCAATCAATAGTATCTAGTTGAAGTTCCAGACTGGAACATTTACTATTTTTTTTATTAACCAAGGGCGCAGCTGAGTGATTCGTGATCAGTTCGCCCTTACACTTAGTAAAAAAAAATTTTTCCGATATCTTCAGTGAGAGTCGAGATTTTTCAAGGAATGAGGATTGTTCGGAACTCACTTGAAAGTCTGAAACCTATCAAATGGCACTGAAATTTTCTGACTCGCCTCATTCAGAGGGACTGCAAAATATCTAAATTTATATTATTACACAAACACTCCCAAATTTGGCAGCAAATTGAACGAAAAATTGATCTTCACTCTGCAGTGTTCTGTTTACAAATCGAGAAAAAAACAGTTATGAAGTTGTTACTTTGTAGGTTCATTTTTGAAAATTGTATTCAATCACTGTCCGGAATACACCAACATCCTTGCGGAAAAGCTGAACTGTATATTATCAAGCTATTTTGTGAAATCTCCCGTAAAGCAATCACATGAAAAATAAAGTCGACGTCGTTCCTGTTTTACACGTGGCCAAAAAGCGGGAATGGTAAACTTAAAACACTGCCACACAAATGGTAAACCCTTGCTGCCAGCTCGGTGTGCCATCATGGCTGCGTAAATCATAGCCGTTTATTAATTGGTTATTTTAATTAAACTGAATACCACGGATAACACAATTCTCATGGACTAGGACCATGACGTGAAGGTTTCTCTGTTTCGCATCACAAATAAATGGGCTAATAGGGATTTTAGTGTTGATATGGATTTCAAGATATTTATAACTGCATATTTACATGTTATACTTTAAGTATTTACAATGTTTTTTGCAGAATCTGAATGAAGATTACTGGATGTAGATTTGTGTAGATTTATGCAGATATTGTAAGCCTACGCTTACTCATAATGAACAAGCAGAAAAACAATTATTACAGAATACACACACCAGATAAACATGAATGCAATATTGTAGCTCTAAGTCATAT
The DNA here is from genome assembly GCF_000002075.1 of Aplysia californica. NCBI lineage: Eukaryota > Metazoa > Mollusca > Gastropoda > Aplysiida > Aplysiidae > Aplysia > Aplysia californica. The sequence goes on along the minus strand of NW_004797734.1, from coordinate 104,097 downwards.
TGTCATGGTACAGAAAGGGGTAGGAACATATCCTCTAGGCTCAAATAACTATGTAATTGAGCGCAAAATTTGGTTATTCATTAGTTATTATACTCATAATATAATAATCAAGTTGAGTTTATCCCACATTTTCTGATTTTTTTCCTCTTTGCAAACATGAATTTGTATAACATCCAATGACTGTAATTATTATAACAGAATGGACTTAGTAGCCTTTACACTATATAATATTAACAAGCCATGTTTGTTTGCTTTTAAATGAAATGTGCATAGTTAATTAGTTTAATAAGATTATAGTTATCTGGGTGCTAAGATTAAAACTTTAATTATTTTATTTTCAACTTTGTTGCCCCATAAAACATATGAAACATCTAAATATCAGCTCATTCCGTCCATAAATCTAGTAGATAATAATATTATATGTTAATGAGCAATATTTCGGTTCGATTTCCCTTTCTTTATATCACTAGAAATTTCCTTCAAAATACCCTCAATTTCCTTCATGTACACAGTCATAACTTTTTATTTGTTTATGGACTGATTTTCTAAAAGTGAAAAGCATTTTGCTAAAGAATTATTGATCTTTGTCTGTGTTGTTTATAGCTCTTTAATAGTAGTATTGCTGCTTAGTCTGTGACACATGTTATATATTATTATTTATTATGTTATAAGGAAGAAAACCAGTGAAGTATATTGTCAAAATGTAGAAGGATAGTAATTTTCTTTGGTTTTCTTGTTTGCAGGTAAATAATTGTCACGGTCTCTAACTGTGAACTGTGCTTGCTTGAAGTTGGATGTGAAGTTGACTTGGACACCATGAGCTCTAATCTCGAAGCTCCTGAAGCAGAGGCTAGTCAGCTGGTACCAGACTTTTCACAGAAACTTGTGATTGATGAGACTGTCGGAGCAGAATCCCCTCCTGCTGCCACTGGTGTCAATTCTCCGTCCGGTGAGGAAGTACAGCAGCATGACCCTTCAGGGCAGGATGTTCTGCAGGACTTGCATCATGCTGAATCTGGCAGTTCTCAGCCAGTGGCTCTTGGTCAAGCCAAAGACTGGTCTGAGTCTTCTGTGTCTGATGTGCCCCAGGCTTTGAATTATTCTGAAACAAACAATTCTCTCTCTGTGGCTCCAGATCAAGCAGTGATATGCTCTGAATCTTCCATGAGTGGCATACCTAAAGATCTGGATCATGCTATATTAAATAATTCTCACCCTGTGGCTCAAGATCAGGAGGGAAGATGTTCTGAATCTGATGATGTTCAAATGGTGTTGGCTTCAGAGAAAGCTGCTGCTGTACATCCTTCTGAGCAAGGAAAGAAAGATGAGCATGGTAAAGCTAATTTCACATGCCCTTGTGGAGAGAGCTTTGAGAAATCTGTTCAGCTTGCTTCTCACAGGCGTTGGTCGTGCAAACTTAAGGTGAATGTAGCTCAGTGCAGTTTGTGCAAAGCGTGGTTTGCCTCTGAGGGTGGTCTTGGGCGCCATATGAAGCATGTTCATGGGGGTGTTTTCTCCTGTGACAAGTGTTCTCTACGATTTCACAACAAGATACAGTTGACAAGACACTGGATGGAGGCCCACTACAGTGATGTGGAAGCGAGTCAACTGAAATGTTATGTGTGTCAGAGAGAAGGTTTTGGCAGTAAATTTGAACTTCACTGCCACCTACGTGATCACAGGATTGAAAGGAGAGCGAAACGCAGGTCTCTGTCAGTGACAGATGAGTCTGAAAGTTCATTAAGAGGAGAAAGTGAAAGTATTCGTGAATTTGCACACCCTCTTCATCATCATTGGGGTGACCCACCTCCATATGCTCCCCATCCTCATCATCACTGGTCTCACAAGAGGCCTCACTGGAGACGCCATCAAGCTTCTGACTCATCTTTCCCCTATCCTGGAATGCAGTTTTGCCGACCATTCTTTCACCCACCACCACCACCACCACCACCTCCTCCACCTCATTTCCCGCCTCCTTATTTTTACCCATTTCAAGGAGGAGGGCCATCTGGGAACGATTCCACTTTATCTGGAGATGGACAATCTTCAAACCTGAGATCATCACAAAGTATACCGAACCCTCACACCCCAGATGATGTTCGTCCTCGTCATGATCATGAACTCCCACCCACATTTCACAACCAGCATCTGTGGCACTCTCACTTTTGGAAAGCGTTTAGGCGTAGAGGCCACCACCACCATTCCAGGGGAGATGGATTCAAGTGGAAGAAATATCTAAAGCTGCTAAATATGGGTGAGTCTGGTTTTGCGCCAGTCCCTCATTGGCGCAAGGCTTTTCGTAGTGAGCAACTTGCAGCAGATGAAAACTCCCATTTAATAAAAGTTCCTTGTGAGTTCTGTCACAAACCAGTCGAAGCAAACCAAATGGGCAGACATCACCGAAAGGAATGCTCGGGTCTGTTGCTTCATCGTTGCTGTGTTTGTGACCGTACATTCAGGAAGAGGCACTTTCTCATCAAGCACATGCATGAAGAAAAGCATTACTTTCTTCCCAAGCAGCAGGCACCACTGGCTGGAAGGGGATCACCTTCGACTCAGGCCACAGACTCTCTTTCTTTGTCTCAGCTTCAGCAGAGGCTGAGTTCCACTTTGAGTCTCAAGGACACGAAGACAGACATTTCTTCCAATGACTCTACCGTCAGACTTTCTGCTATTGGTGGCTGTGCTATATCAGATGAAGAAATTAATGTGGTTGAAAGAATGTCATCCCACATGCCTTCAACACTCCAGACCAGAAATTGTCCCACTGTAAATAGTAGCGAAAATGATAAAGGCTCTCAGTTGTCCGACGTGACAGCCAAGATTTGTAACTCTTTTAAGTGTTCTATCTGTAAGATTTGTTTTAAGACTAAGGAGTTTCTTTGTGATCACTTGCAAGAACATATTAAGCGGGTTTTGTCTTTTCAGAAAGTTCAGGAATGGACGCAAAAATCCTCCAATTATTTCTCTGTTGGTGTACAGGAGGATGAAGATTATCACGAGTCTGATGCTTCTAGTTTTGTAAGTGGTCTGGAGTCTGAGGTCACATCTGTTTCTGCTGCCACCAACACCACTGCAGACAGCAGTAACTTCTCCAGCCTAGAAACATGTGCAAGTGGCCCAAAAAACTTACGACATGAAAAGAAAAAGCATGGTCATCGCGCCAAAGGAGAGGTGCACATATGCTTTTTCTGCCGCCAAGCCTTCTCATTCCGGAAAGATCTGAAGGCTCACATGAAAGATCAGCACAAAGAGAGAGTGTTGAAGTGCCCCATTTGCCAGAAGGAATTTAGCTGGCAGAAGCGCGGAAAGTTCTACGAGCGCCACCTCAATTCCCACTATGGGATCAAAGTTTTCAAACACAAGTGTGAGATATGCGACAAGACATTCCTAGAAGGCTCCAAGCTGAAAGCCCACATGGCGGTTCACAGCAAAGAGCCCTTGTATAAATGCCCCGAATGCGGTAAAGGCTATGGCAATAAGTCCAGCTTGGTGCGGCATCAGCGTAAACACACGGGTGTCCGGCCGTACAAGTGTGATGTGTGTGAGGAGAGCTTCATTGAGAAAAGAGAGCTTATCCGGCACTCTGCAAGCCACACTGGAGTAGCTCCATTCTTATGCTCTGAGTGTGGTCAGGGCTTTACTTTAAAGACTTCACTAATGACTCATATGAAGAAAAAGCATTCCCAGCCTGCTGTATCTGCTGCTATGTAAATGTAATCCTTCAAAATGTGAGGCATAACCAAGCATATTGTGTTATGGAAGCTGAAGGAAATATAGCTTGCTATGTATTGCGAATGTCTTTCATTGATTCTTTAATGAATGTTCGTGTTCTCAGATTTAACTCATTGAGGACGCACTGTTTTTGATCACTTAAAAAAAGAGGCATAACTTCCTTACTCATGCAGATTTTATTTCTGTTTTCTTTGCCTGAAGCTTAAAAAAGGCAGGGAACAACATGCATACTATGAACTGGGCAAATTCATGTTTCTGATTTTTGTGTATGATGGTTTGAAATATATTGCACCTTTGGTAATAGGAAATACGTGTCCTCTACATACTCAGAGTTCAGACAAGTTAAGTTCATGTCCAGGGCAAGGCATAAAGGTAATACATCTTTTGAAAAGTGGATAAATTATCATTGTGTGCATTTCTGGGTAGAAAATAAAGATTCTGAATTAGTTTTGCTCCACCTGAAATTTCCCAGCAAAAATAGTATCAAATATGATGTCTCTATTGAAACATTGCAGACCTCTCAGTCTCAGATGTCATGTTAGTTAATTTTTAATTTCCTTGGGCAAAACCAGGCTTTTTATGGTACTCTGTACAACTTGCATGACCGTCCCTTCCCAACTCTCCATCACTATTGTTATCTCAGTATTTGGCATTACCTATTCCTTGTGTATGATGAAAGATAATTGTGGTAGGGGGCTATAAAATTATTATGTTTGCATCTTTATCAGAGTGTGATGATTACATTCCCAACCAATTTTTAATTTTTGTGTTTCTGAAAGTTGTCTGTCTTTAGTCTGAATTTCATGGTGTATGTTATTAGAACAAGATACACATGGTGGTCTGTTAGCTCAGTTGGTATTATACTTGACTTCAGAGCAGATGGCCTTGGTTTGAATCCCAGACTGGGCATTCTTGAATTTGGGTTGTTCTGTGAAGTTTTGAAGGCTCTGAACCTAGACTATCTTAGATCAGGCCACGTAACCCACATGACTGGCTTCAACATTGACGTCCGGCCGAGTAGAAGGAAAGTGATAGTTATTTTGAGATTTGGAAAACACGTCTTCTTCAGAGGAAAAAAAGCAGTGACTTTACAGTTATGTTTTTGCTCCGACTGAAGCACAAGTCTGAAAAGAAAAGCAGATTATTTATTGAAGCTCATCTTTCACTGTTGATGTAAAAAGAGCATCAAAGGGTTGAAGAAATCCTAATTCAGTGTTTTCCATTTTCACTCACCAGCCATGGGTAACAGTGAATGTGTTTTATGTGGGTCCTATCTGCACTTTGAATAACTACACCAAACAGGTACAAGTGAACTTGATGACTGTAATAAGGCCTGACCATCTGTGTTCTTGCGAGAACTTGTTTTTTCCATCATGTCAAAGGATACAGTATCATACAGTAAGGATATTGCCTATATTGGTTAGTGTGTTGTAGAACTGCTGGCAAGCTCTCTGTTCATACCGGATGTGTTCAGCAATTTTGGACTTCAAAAAAGTCATTTTGGGCCTAACTGTTCTTCAACAGACCTACAGTATTTTACCTGGCTCAAAGAGCTGTCCAGAGTGTTTCCAGAAACGAGGGGAGGGGGAGGGGGGAGGGATGCATTGCACTCGCATGATTTGTATGCATGCAAATCCTGCAGTTCATATAAAGCATTTTATTTTGGCATGATTTCCATTTCATCTCTAATGTGGCAAGGAAATTGAGAGCTACAGTAGGCCTACTTTCAATGGGGATGAAATTGGATCCACTTCCAGTCCTCAATATATCAATGGCAGTCTTTCTTTGATTTATATCGCCTTGAGGATATGAGAACTTTGGTCACTTCTCCAGAAAAGCCTCCACTTTCAAACTTGTCCCCAACACTTTGCTATTGGCAAACAAAGCTTTTTGTGTTGGGAATGTTTCTTGTCCGGACTACTCGATATGTGGAGCAAATTTTCTCTTGCAGAAAGGAGTGGGTGCACCGAAAGCTCAGCTGGTTTTATGCTGGACTAAATGTACGGAATGGATGGCCTTGGTTTGAATCTCAGACTGGGTGTTCTTGAACTCATGTTTTGTGGAGATTTTAAGGCTCTCAACCCATTTGGCTTAGTCCTATCGGGAGGTAGTCCTGTCTCTTAAAAAACCTAATAGTGTTGATAGGGACATTAAATCCATACACAACACTGAAGAAGGAATGCCTGTCCAATGAGGATTTGCATCAGAAGTGGGGAAAAGGTGTGTGTTGGCCATAATGGTGCTACAATGATCCTGGTTGCTTTGTCTGTTCTTCACTTTGTGTATGACTGGAGATATGAGAGAGAAAGGTAGAAATGCATAAAAATATATTAAATTAAATGACTGCAAACCTAAATAGTTGGTCGTAAAGGCATCCAGTGAGAAACATCTGAATCTGCTCTAGTACGTAGGCCCTACTTTGGGAATTGTTTATTCAGCTGGGCGGTAAAGAGATCAGTGTCTGAAACTGCAGCACTGTAACCAACCGTAAGTGCATTCAATAAAGATGCTCTCCAGATTCATTTTGCATCAGTGTTAACTGTTGTACTGTCTTTGTCTGCTTCTTGATTATCCTTCCCAGCAATTTTTGCACCAGATTTACTGGCATCTGTGGTGTAGCAGTCGGGCTTTTCATTGTCACACGCATGAGACTTGAGTTTGATTCCCGAGCGGGGAGACATTTTTATCAAGTATCTTGTCTTTCTGCTGGGATGTTGTGTCCCTCTCAGCCCAGGTTGGCCCTGACAGGCAGGGTCAGAAGCTCGCCTCTTAAACGATCTAAATTGTGTTGTCATACAGTTGTGAAAGGTGATAAACTTGTGCCTTACCACATCACACCTAGTCTTGTTTTGTCTCACAGTCACAGTGATATCTCTGTGTTGTCTTTCTGTTTCATTTTTTCTGGGTCATCACCATCAAGAACATTTGGTCAAATGCTTTTTTAGATGAGAGATTCTGATGTGAGAAAGTACATTTTCCTGTTTTCAGGTAAAAGACAGCATGCGTGGGTGCTCTGGTGTGGTTTGCTTCTTCTTTCCTATCAAACATCTATCGTCCTTATCTCCCCTTCTTTTTTATGTTTGTTACTCTCCTGTAATACCTCTAATCTTCTGGTGCTCATGTGACCTTATGCAGTCGAGAGCACCATAAAACCTCTACTAATACAAAAAACAGACAGCATTCTAGTATTTCAACAACACTTACTTAAGAACAGTGACAATTTCTTTTGTTATTAATTTTTAACTGTGGAGGGAGAGCGACACAACCTTGCAAAAGTCTTAAGAAATAAGGTCTAAAGACTGCTGCTTTTGTCACGTACTCCTGTCTGTCCATTTTACTATAGATAGTTTAAAAGTGTCAAGGTTTAATGTGGCTATCAACGCTAATAGGTTATTAAAATAAAGAGACGGAACCTCTGAATTTAACTTACGTCTCCGATAGGACTGAGCTAAATTGGGTTGAGAGCTTTGACAACTCCAGAAAGTGACCCAAGTTCAAGATTGTCCAGCCTGGGATTTGAACAAGTCCAGCATGATACCTACTGAGCTAATGGAGCGCCCCTATTGACAGTAATACATGTAGTTACAAATGTGAGTTGTTTTAGTGAACTCTGCTCAGTGGGTGGTTGGCGGGTGCTCTGGCTCCTTCTTTCCTATCAAACATCTATCGTCCCTATCTCTCCTTCTTTTTTGTGTAGGTTACTCTCTTATTCATCTATTCTTTGGCACTTATGTGACCTTATTGTGTTCCAAGTGCTGTAAAACCCTTACTAAAACAAAAGAACTCTGCTCATATTAGGTGTGAACTATATAATATTATATAATATATACATGTATGTTATGTTTTAAGCTGTCTCCCATTTTACTGTACTCAGATTTTCTTTTTCGATTTATGTTGGCACTTTTGGTGTTTTTGTTGATTGCGTGTTTGTTTCTTAGGATAGGGAGTTACTTACCATTTTTATTGAGTTAATGTTTTTTTATGCTTTACTGTTACTAGATCTAGTGTTACTGTTGTCCTTGTTGGTGGTCTCCCTGAATTCTATGTGTCATGCTGTGATTTGTTGTAAGAAGTCAATGGATTGATTTGGTTGATTTTTTTTTTTTTAGTGGTCTTTTGATAGAGGTTATTTTTATTGATACATAATAATCATAATATATGTAATAGTATTAGCTTTAAAAAAAAAAGAAAAATGGGTGGGACTCTTTGCGGTCATTTTGGATTTCTCTTTTATGCATAAAAAGTTCCCTTCTCTCGAACTGTCATTTGTGTCTGTGTGTGTGTGTGTGTTTGTGTGTGTGTGTGTGTATTTTATGAAGGGAATTTCAATGATAGGAAACTATAGGAGATTCAAATATTTTATACAAGGGCAAAAAAAAAAAGAAAAAAGAAAGCAGCATTTTGCTTTGAGTTATGAAAAGGCCCGGTGCATATTTGCATATATTTGAATTTAGAGATAAGCTCTTTTTTGTAACCATCTCTATTTGTGTCCAGAATATATGCCTTGGAATTTCATTGACTTTCGTACCCTTATATTAAAAAGAGGTGGTAGTTGTATAGGTTTAAAAGTTTAATGCCCTTTTCAGCGTTGTAGGTAAATTTAAGAGGTGAGACCCGTGAATTTAACGTCCGTCTCTGATAGGACATTGCCAAGTTGGTGGAGAGTATTGAAAACTCCCAAAACAATCCTTATTTGGAGATTCGAACCGAGGCCATTTGCACCACAGCTTAGCATGATATCATAAGGGCGCTGTCTCATTTAAAAAGTAAAAGTAAAAGTTACTAAAAGCCCCTTTCAGGTGAGGTACAAATGTACATGTATTTAAATAAAGCTGCACTGATATTGATAACATGTTTGGTGGAGGTAAGGATAAGAATTTATTTTTCTTCTTCATAACACTGTGACTTTCGCTTTTATTGTTTTGTTCTTAACATTTGGCTGGTGATTAAATTTCAGTGTATGTTTTTAAATGATCACATTTTTCTTTGACATGTGACTAGTTTAAGTTCAACCAGTTTTTATTTTTTTAAAAAGATGCTGCAAATTGAACATTCTGGTGATCATTATAGTTGATATTGTGTCCATTTGTTTCTCCTTACTCAAACAAGCAAAAGAGAACACACTGGAAGTCACTTTATTATAATATCATTTGAATCACAGTTGATTATGCCATGAAAGAATGGGTATTTATTTATATTTATTCTTGTACAATATATATATAATATGCATACGCTATATTAGATCCACTTGTGTTGTGTGAGTGTAATTTATTGCTGAAAATGAAACCATTTATCGTAATAATAAACACCAACTTTCTTTTTGCTGACTCGAGTGTGCTGTGCTTCTTTTGTGTCACCAGCTGTATTTTGTTTCGTACTGTCTGTGATTTCCTTTAATTTAAAAAAAAATACAGTCTTGTAAATTTAAAGTTTTTTTTCTGGTTTGTGGATGACTGGCAGGTGCTCTGGTATGGTTTGCTCTTTCTTACCTCTGTCAAACATCTGTCGTCATGATCTTTCCTCCTTCTTTTTTGTGTTTGCTTCTCTCTTTCAACACGTCTAATCTTCAGCACTTCTGACCTAATTATGTTTGCAAGTGCCGTCCGTAAAGTTCTGACTCTTCAATTCCCCCAAAAAAAATCTTGCCTGCCCCGGAGAGGACAATTGGTTGCTTTTAAACACAAGGGGTTTATCCCGAAAAATGCTGTTTTGAGAATATCGAAGGTAAAGTTTTTCCCCTTGTTCAGTTTCTTTAGAAGGCAAGGTCAGGAGAGTTTTCTCTATTTATAACCAAACTAATATACATACCAATGAAACCAAACTTCTCCTTTAGAGGGCAATGCCCACTTTTGGTGTTGGTCAAGATTTCTGGAAACCTCCGAAATCTGGGTTAGCCCGCTTGTCTTTCAAAGCGACCAATTCTCACTCGAATTGAAAAGTTCACACGCAGCTGACAGAACCCACGTAATGTTGCTGTCTTTTATGTTTGTTTTTGGTTTTCTTTCACAGCTTTTTCATGTATCTGGAGGGCCAAGGGCGCCCCCACCCCCACCCCCAAGGCAGTGCTACTAACTGAAGTGTCTTCAGGCCTTTCCTAAAGGGGGATATTTACATTTTCTTACTACCTTATGCACAGTGGCAGACACCCTTAAAGATCATGGGATGTCCCTCCTACAGGCCACACGACTTGCTGCAGACAGACACCTGTGTCTCCCCGCGACACCCCAGGGTCCAAGCGGAAGAAAAAAGTAAAGTAAAGCACAGTATAATTGTAAGTGTGCTGATTTATCAATGTCATACCCATACTGGGCTGGAACAACACGGGGGGGGGGGGGGGGGGGGGGGGCTGCTGCTTTTTCTTCCTCATCCTCGTCCTTACTATCATCGTTTTTCCTGTACTTCTTTAGTATGTTTGTCACTCTTTAGTGAACTGCTATTTCCGGGGTGCCTTGAAGTTGATAGTGGAAGCACATTTTATGCTGTTGAGGCTAGAGAGGTGAGCAGAGTGAGCCTGATTCCCCGCTTGGACTTCTCTGTTGATATACTCCCCTTGGCGCTCATGCAGTTGCGAGCGCCATAAAACCTTACTAAAACTAAACTAACTAAGCGGAGGGCGGCCACTGGTAAGCGCTGTTTCTTGATCACCATTCCTCTTTGAATACTTTTTGGTCTGTCTTATCTGGCCCTTTCCCAGCACGAAAACTCCAAATAATTAATTGTGTTGATGTGTGTCTCTTATTTCCGAACTCGACCTGGCTTCTGTGATGTCATGATTTGGGGGTCCTACTATTTGCCGTCCGGAGCCGTCTGGAGCCAACCGGGTCCGGAGGCCGTCTGGCAAGCAGCACTCATATGGGCTCTTACTAAGGGAGGACTTTCGTAACGAGCGATCAGCAGAGAAGAATAGAGGCTTAGGGGTTGGGGTAGGGTTTAGGTTAGGGTTAAGTCTCTTCTTTATTGCGTTTGTTGGGGTGGTCGCTCGTTACGGAAGTCATTCCCTTACTTACTAATTGCCGTCTGGGACCTGTAGCCATTCAATCCAACCTGGATCTAGATCTCTAGACTACGTGCTTCACAACCGTTTCCCCTCGACTGACCATAACATTCCGAAGACAACAGTCTCAACGACAACGACTAACTACAACAACCGCACAGTCACAGCATCTCTCACAAGTGCTGCAGCCTGTTACGCGAGAACCACCTACATTCACAAACCCTTCGCTGTCTTTAATTGGCAGATATACCCCTCTTACACCTGGGTGGGGTGAGAAAAGGAGGCTCATGTAGGCTACCTTTTCCTAGGGTACGCGGATTAGCAGTGTGTCAAAGTCCGAATTACAACATAGAAACGGTTAAAACAAAGCATTCAGCACCACACATAGCTCTACATAGATATGAAGTACATTTAGCCTTATACATGTATATTTATTGGATTTTTCATACCATATCATATTTTTAACAAATTCAAACAAGATGAGAATGAACTGAATTTGATAATGGTACTGTTTGTGATGGTGATTGTGATTTAAGGTAGATGCTGAACATGCTGTTGCTGACATTAATAAACGATGACGATGATGCTAACGTTTAGATTTAATTTACATTATATCTATCTTTTAATGACGAACAGGACTGTAATGTTGCTGCTGCTGCTGATGAAATAATTTGATGGTGATGATGATGATACACAGAATTATGTTGCTGCTGGTGACAAAGTAATTGGATGATGCTGATGATGATGATGATGATGATGATGATGATGATGATGATGATGATGATGATGATGATGATGATGATGATGATGATGATGATGATTCATTGATCAGCGTGAGTGTGTGTGTGTGTCACAATTTTGTACCAAAATTCAAATTCTTTAATTCTGCCTCTCTTCGATTTTCAGAGTGGTTGTTTTTGCTACTTTTGGGCGTGTACGCTGGCATGGCTTCTTGGCAAGCGTTGGTGTTTTAGGGATTGTAAGTTTGCCATCAGTAGAGGTGATAAAATCTGCCAGCTTCCTCTTCCTGCTTGTCATGAAGTTTTCATAAGCTTAGTCTTTTTCAGTTTTTGTTTTTGACACCCTACTAGTGTGGGAAATCTGAAAATGTTAACACTGTGGGACCAGCTGAAAATTTCCTTGTCCATGCAGCGTTCGTCTTACATCGGCAAACTGGAGATTCACTATGCGCTGAATTTTGTCTATCATATCTGGAAGCTTGTGGGGAGTCCAGTTGAATTCCAGTTTGAGTACGTGGTTAAATTATGGGCTCGCAGCAGTTGTTCTTCCAGTTCAGTGGGATACTCTCCACACTCCAGCGTTGTTCCACAATGTGCTTTTCTATGGCTGGCAAAAGCTTCTCACGCAAGTATGTAGAGAAGAGTGGCACTTCTTCCTCAACTTTTGAAATGCTGTCATTGGACCTTTGAACTATATCAAATGAAGTGTCCGCTATTGAGACTTCATCTGGTCCAAAGATATCATTAAGTATGGCGATTTGCATGGGTTTTTTGGTGCCAAATTTGTCCTGCTGCCGACGTCGTGCATTTTCCATGAGATGGGGAGAGCATAAAAACTGGGTTGAATTTAGAAAGCGCTTTTTCAGTGCCCCTAAAATCGCCTTTTCTTCGTCAGATCCGACAACGACGTCCAGGATGCCACACTCTATGTCAGACAGACTTGTGCCGTCTAGCTGGCTTTGCAAGTGTGAGAAGAAGACATGATAGCTTTCATAGAGTCCGTCCCAATGTAAGAAAACGGGGTCTTACATAATCAGTGGCTCCTGTGAGACATTTCGTAGCAGTCTATTGTTCTTGTACACAATGCAGGTGACATAGCATTCTCCAAGGTAGAAAGTACGGTCTACTCCCATCACTGATGGCTCAGCTGCATCGACGGAGCAGTATCTCATGATGTCTGTTAACTGATCCTTAACATAGAGAATGAAACCCGGGGGTTTTCCTTTTTGTATGATGACATTCCGTACAAATGGATGGTCACTGAGATGAGAAAGAATGGCCTCGCCTGAATTTCATCAGCAGAGTTTTTGCGGGGTTTTCTTTTGTCTCCACTGTGGTGCTTTGTGGCCTGTTTGAAGTTTTGAACTTATTTGAGATCACGGGGACAGTCAAATGACGAGTCTAGAATCATGTTTGTGTATGTGGTTCTTGGTTGCTGAGAAGCCACAGCTGATTTTTATTTCGTCAACCACCTCTTGTTGTGTGCGGATGTATTGACCAGAAGAGGCTTTGGCATTACCCTGGTGTGAATGCGCATCGGGGAAAATTCCAATGTATTCCACCAATACTCTGTTTTCTCCGTGTATGTCATTTGGTGGTGCTTTTTCAATCCAGGAGATTCTTTTTCTGTAATTGTTGTCACACTTCAGTGTTGCGTATTACTTCTGGGTGAAATATATTTGCTCTGGTTCTGGCTGCGCATTCAAGATGGAGTTTGTATTTTTTAAGGTTTCGATAGTGTGCACCTTGATACTTTTCGATGAGTCTAGGCTGTTCCTCAGAGTCTATGACAAACTCGACTTTTTTTTATGGAACCTTTACCACTGTCTCAAAACCCACGATCATCAGTGAAATTTCTCTGCTTTCCTCTCAAATGTTTTTCTCAATTTTTTTGTATTCTGAACTACAAAGAACTGATTCTCCTTTTTCCCTTTCGGAATTTTCTGCAGTGCCTATTTTTCAGATGTAAGGACGCCAAATGCCTACTATAATGTCCATAAAGCGGTTGGAGAGATTATCTTTGTCACCTTGTTTCTGTAGTTGACCTATTACACTTTTGCTGTTTTTATTGTGGCTCCGGGCGGCTCCAGACGGCTCCGGACGGCAATTAGTAGGACCGTGTTTGGGCTACAGATTTGTCATTGAAGACAAAAGGTGCCACTTTCACTTTTATACGGGGTGCAAATTGGGAGACCGGGTCCGATCGGGGCGGTTTGCAAGTCAGATTGAGGGCGCAAAGCGGCTATCGTGGCACACGCCGATCGCGCCTGGCTCGCCGACTAAAAAACAAACGCATTTGTTTTCAGGCGACGAGTGGGGCGATCGCCCCCGACCCGACCCGATCCCATCCGCAATGGGCACTCCGTATCACACTTCCACGTAAAAAAGTCTATTTTGTGCGGGTATTTGGTGGTTGCTCTAGTGTGGTTCGCTCCCTCTTTCCTGTCAAACTCAAGCGTCTATCGTCCTGATCTCTCCTCCTAGTCCTACCGTACTTTTATTTGTATGTTACTCTTAAGTAACACCTTTGACATTTATATGACCCATTTGTGTTGCAAGTGCCGTAAAACTTTACTAAAGCTTAACTTAAAAAAAAAAAAATA
>NW_004797734.1:88514-89857 GCF_000002075.1 Aplysia californica | reverse complement strand
ATATATATTTATTGTATCGAGTGTATCCATCTTTCTGTTGGGATGCTTTAGGCCTACATGTAACTCGCCCAGTCATGGTTGGCTTTGGCAGGAGGCTTGAAACAACCACCCTTATAGTTATAAATAATCCTATGTTGTCGTAAAGGACACTTAAAACATTTTCAACCAGGGAGGTCTACAATACAAGGTACCAGCGTCTGTGATCATTGTGATGTAGTCGTTAGGCGCTTCGCTGCTGCACGCAGGAGACCAGAGTTCAATTCCTGAGTGAAGAAAACATTTTATTGAGTATGTCGGCCATTCAGCTGGGAAATTGCATCCTTCACAACCCAGGTTGGCCCTGACTGGAAGGGGCGGAACCCGCCCCCTAAATCTTTTAAATTGTATCGATGAGGGTCGTAAAAATACCTACAACATAAAAAAAGGTCAACAATGTGTACTACACCCCCCCCCCCCCAAAAAAAAAAGAGGAAGACAGAGGGAAACAAATAATAAATAAACACTAGACTCTATAAATTATAAATAAGAAATGAAAAGATTCGACTACTCGAAAACTAACACTTTATAGGAGAAACATCATCTCACAAGTTATTTACTAAAGAGAAAAGTACAATATTCAAACTTGTTCAAGACGACGATCCATTGTCGAAGAGAAAAATGGTCGTCTTTTGGTGGTCCTCTTGGACAATTGTAATAATAATTTCTAATATAGGAAAAAAACTACAACCCCGCAATATCGTCTTTTGTGCAGGTGATTATCTTGTCCAGGTGGTCGCTAGAACAAGTTCAACTGTACATGGACATGGTAACGGTCACATTGGGAAAAGGAAGACAGACAGATACAAGAGATAGAGATCATAGGAAAAGTGTAAGACTTACACAAGTCGTGGCATCCTTCACCCATCCATCTGACACTGTGTGCATGGAAAATTGTAAGCTATGCACAATCATTAAAGGGGATTTACACTTCGCTTCCTTAGTATTACAATGTTCTATCAGTTCAGTGTCTGGTTTTGAGAAATTTGACTTTAAAAATGTTTGGTTTCACATGTTAAGTTTTTTGGAATATATCTCGGTAACGACTCCAAATAATCTTTTGAAAGAGCAGATAGAACATAATACATGTAATTCGGTTTCTGATTTCATGGTTTTAGTGCTTGACCCAAAATGACCAAAATTGTCAGATAGAACTTTGTCATTCTTAGGTAGGGTGTTTTGTTCCCGAACGCAGATGTGATGACATTTATGATATTTGGCTGATATAGGAAAAAGGTAGGATCAACTCTTCGAGGACACGCATTCTGGTCATTCGACATCGCGTGAAGATGCGCTGTTTGGGGGGG
>NW_004797734.1:85895-88414 GCF_000002075.1 Aplysia californica | reverse complement strand
GGGAGCTTCATTATGCATAAAAATAAAAATAAAAGGCATTTCGGAAATTTTCGATTTTGTTTTCTTTGCCAGAAACTTAAAAAGACATACAACAACGTACATTCTATGACACATCCAGACTCCTTGTGTTTCTAATTTGTGTACGGTGGCTCGAAATGTACCGAAACACTGCCTTTGCTCTGGTGCTGACCAGACTTACTATGTGTCAGAAAAAAATGTATGTATCTCACCAATAAATTCAACTGAAAACATGGAAGTGGGTAAGTACATAACATATAAAGTTGGCCTTTACGTAACAACGTTGGCAGAAATAACACTAAGTTTACACATGCAAATTAAACCTACACAGACTACTTATCTAAAGTATAACGTGTACAAAAGCACCAATATTATTATAACGAGAAAATGTTCGTGGTTTCAATTAAAACAAAACGCAGGGCTTTGTCCGCGCAAAAGCTTTGTTCTTTAAACATGTGGAGGGGGATAAAAACAACAAAACAACAACACTTTTTGGTAAAGATTTTCCTCCACATTGAAGTTTTGTGTTTCAAATGTGTACACACATTTTGGAGTCAAAAAGAATTTGTCTGATATTCATTTGAGTAAAATCCACTGAATAGTTTTTGTCTACATAGTGCGTAAAAAATAACAACCATTTTTTCAGCTATGTCCCCATTTTTGTAGCATGACGGACTAAATCTAGTTCGCCTAAGGCCTACTGCTAAAAGTCCAAACGATTGGTGCCATATTGCCAGCTAGAGTACTCGTAATATTACAGGCCAACAGAAGTTTGCAGATAGATTTTCTTAAGTTTCCTTTGCCAATTGAGATCATGGTTAAGATTAGTAAAGAGCAGAAATATAGGCTAGTATTGAACATTTCCTCATCTTTAACTTATTTCGCAAGTTTCACACAAGGTGCGGAAATAATATTATAGTGTCCTTATGGCCTCCTTTGATGTCAAGGGCGAAAATGGTTCATCTGTTAGGAACTTTAGAGAATCAGAACTAAAATGACCTCTCCAGGTCAAACACTCACCATTCGCACCTCTTTAAACGCGATCAGGGTGAACGACGTTGGCAGAAAGAACACTAAGTTTACACGTGCAAATTAAACCTACACAGACTACGCAGACTGAATGTAGGTGAGCCCCATGAGACGCCTGTCAGTAGACAATGTCTACAGCTAGGACTTTCTTAAATCTCAACGGTCTGCATTCTCAAAGTAGATCTTCATCTACGACTGTACCATTTTTCTGTTTGCGAAGCTGACATGGATCAGAGGGTAGCAATGTGTTCATGATTCCTTCGTAGTACTGAAAAGCGTGAGCAGAGCCCGTATTCACCTTTCAGAATAATAATATGTTAACTCCACAAATACTGACTATAATTTGGGCAACCTCACAATACCCCCTTTTGTCTCTAGAAACAACTCCATACTGTAATACGGGGTACCTATTGCGGGTCGGGTCGGGTCGGGTCGGGTCGGAGGCGATCGCCCCACTCACCTAAAAAACAAACGCGTTTGTTTTTAAGGCGACGAGTCGGGCGCGATCGGCTCAAGCCACGATAGCCGCTTTGCGCCCTCAATCTGGTCAGCAAACCGCCACGGGCCACGCCCCGACCCGATCTCCCAATGGGCACCCTGTACAATGTGTGTGGCTTTGAGTACTCAAGGTTGGGTGGATCCTTGTGTTTGACCACACTGAACATTACGAACGACGTGTTAATGATAAAATTATGTGCCGAGTCTAAAAAGAAGGACGTATTAAGCACAGGTTCTCGGAATTCCACAGAATTTTACCAATATTTTAAACAATAAATTCCGTAAGAGAAAAGAAATATCGTTTAAATGTTACAGGGATGGAAAGATTATGTTTTAAAAAGAGAAGAAAGGGAAAAAACACACCAATCATTTCATGATTCTTCTTACAAATCTTTTAAATTGGTGCCTTTTGCGTTTAGATCTATAGGTGTTGTTTTTTAAAATAAAAATAAAAAGCCATTTTCGTTTTCGAAAACAAGTTAAAAATTTTTTTTTCAGTCAAACAACTTCCTTTTGATTGAATTATTTCTATTTCAAATAACAACATTATAAATTTTGTGCGAGATGTTAAGAAAAAATGTTAATTTATTTGTGGATCTTATAAATGGGATTCATAAAAGTATGTGCAGAATTTCTTTTGAATCGAGTTTGAATGTCCGACCTGTGAAGTGTAGGGGGAGAAGGGGGAAAAAGGTATGGATTTGGGGGGAGGTCTCAGTCTTGCTGTGTCCATCTGTTATTTTTATTGGCTCCAACCCCTCCCCCTCCCCCCTTTTCCCTCTTTCTTTAAATGTATGGTGCGGCTTTACTAAAAAGTATCATGCCCGGATTCAAACGAAGTCGATGAAAGATGATGTAACTTTTGTCAGTATCGGAAGAAAAAACAGCTAAATCTAAACAAAACAAAAGCTCCACCTCAAATGACAAACTGCTCATAAAATTACAAAAGTTGTACGAAGCAAAAGCTAGTAAAT
>NW_004797734.1:81520-84931 GCF_000002075.1 Aplysia californica | reverse complement strand
CAGCGTAACCATTTTAAAAAAGCGTTCTTCCGAAATTTATTAAAAAACTTGCTAGTTTCACTTTGATTTTTAAAACTCAACGAGGGGAACTCTGTTCGCAAAAGGTGCGCTTTTGTGAAGAGGGCGCCACCGAATTTTGAGGACACTTTTTTAATTGGCTCAAAGAGAGAAGTGGCCCCTCTTATTATGTAGACTCTTTGGTAGCGTTAAGTCCTGTATGATTGGTCAAGGTAGGCCTAACCACTGCGCCGGGGGCATTTAGACCAAAGGTGGTAGCGTTACAGGATTGCGCAGTGTATGGGTGGGAGGATTGCCCTCCTATAGCGGTGTCGTTTACATTAAAGAGTGTTTTTTTTCTGTGAGAAAGATTATGATCGACAAGTAAGTTCCAACAACAAGTGACCAGACGGAACTATTTTCAAGAAATTTGCATGCAGATAATTGACGGAGACATTTTCTTTTCGTGCCCACCGGTCTAGGTGTCCTCTTTTAGTCTCTCGAAAAGGTACATACTTGTTTCATGGTCGCAGACCTGGCTAAGTGTCAAAGGATTTATGGTAGGAAACCGCAACTGTTTTCGTATAAAATTTGAATTTTCCGAGTTGAGTGGGCAGAACGCCGGTTCCAGTGGACGGCAATGGCTGTTACAGCCTTTGTACCAGAAGCCGGCCCCCCTTGTAGCGGCACAGTTGACGTCTGGATCCTCGTCTCTGTCGCTGTCCCACGTCGAGAAGGGCACATTCTGTGGGAATGGCATACCGAAAAACAATAATTGGCAAATTGGTTACGGTTATCAAGCTCGAGAATGATAGGATGTTCTGTTAGAATGACATAACGAAAAATGTACATGTATTCGTCACGGTTAAACGAGCTAAAAATAAAGCAGAAAACAAAGTAAGACAAATAAGCTGGGAATTTGCAGATAGCTAACTTTTGAGAGAATAGTTCTACGCTCACACATAGGCTTCTTGTGCAGTTTTCATTTTGAAAGCTCAAATAGTATAAAAGAAGATCATTTACAACCCAAAGGGTTCGTGCTCTACACAATACCAATGACTACTGAACAAAATACCAATGAGCACATTTAACGTTAAATCCAAATTTTGCTTGGTGTTTGTGACTGTTCGGTTTTCAAATCTGTTTGAAACCAGGCCCATCGTAATTAAATATTGTTCATTGCGAGGACAGAATTGTCTATTCTATTAATAGGGCCTATGCGATACGTGTCCATACCATCAACGTTGATGTACCCCAAAACACGCGTTAACACACTTTTAACAACTCTGATTTTTTAAGATTAATTTTGACCGACCGTCTCTCATGCGACTTTTATCATACATCTAATGTGTCAGATGGTACAGAATTTATTTAGCTTTAAATTTATATGCCGCATGAGTAGCTAATACAAGACATTACCACGATAACTGGGCGAATAATATTTTGAAGTTTCTTTTGGACGCCACTGTATAATGGTTTTAAATAAAAGTTATGAAGGCAATACTTGTACGTGTACTTGTATTACATTAATAGAAAATCCATACATAAACAATTAATGGATCATGGCTAACCTGTAGTAGTTCCAAGCAGGGAGTAGATGTGTCCACCAAATCTGAAGAAAGGTCGCCGGTCTGCAGAACAAAACTATCATAAAGGAATGAGTAGCCCTGACTTTTATTTGCCACCCTGAAGCCGCGATAAACGTACTTCACGTTTGAAGATTTTGTATTTGAGTCCATCGATTTTATTCTGAACCGGACTGCCGCATCACTTTTACCTTGTTCCAACAGCATATGGTGAAGACGCTTTAAACCTATCCAGTAGCCGCTGTCGTTGAATCCGTTCTCAAACTCACCCATGGTTCTGTTAAACTCCTGGTTATGCATAGAAGAAATAGAAATAAACGTCACTATGAAACTACGAGGATGGCTCCATAAGGAGCACACAGCTGGAAATGGCCCGGAAAATGTCTTAAGTTCTAAAGAAACAGCTGCGCGACCTTTCTCGTAATATCCGGAATAATACAGTTCCTTGCAACTTGAAGCATAACGTCCACATTGAGGTCCCATGAGTCCTCCAGTACATATACATTTCTTTGTATGTCCATCCCACGACGCCCCATTCAAACAACGAGGACCAACATCATCCTTTCTGTGGTACCAATCCACAGCTGTTTCCTCGGAGCATCTGATCATCGTGCAGTTTTGAATGAGATGACATTCACCCCGTTTCTTGAACTGAATACCCAAGCATTCTGGTTTTCGTCCACACAGTGCAGTACAGTCGACAGAACTGCGTCTTTTCTGAGTTACCACACAGTTCTGGATTCTCAGGTCGTTGATACTGTTGCACAGGCTGCTATTCCTGAACCAAGCCATTGTCGTATCGGAACGAGACTCAACAAACGGGATCTTCTTCCACATGAGCATCACACAAAGGGCGGTTACTGTGAACTGCTGGAAAACGGCCATTCTCAATAAAGTGATATTGACCAGTCCAAAATCAATGATGTGACAAGAATAGCTTACTTTTGAATAATAATACGCACCAGAAGAGAGAAGGGCAGTATATGAACCTGTTACAAGTGCTACGTTTAAAGAACAGCCAGTAGGTGGTTGGCGAGCGCTCTAGTGTGGTTTGCCCCTTATTTCTAATTAAACATCTATTGTCCGTATCTGTCCACCTTCTTTTCTCAACATAGTACTCTAGTTTTGAGTTGAGAGTAAAATTATCGAAGTGTGTGCTCTGTTTTATATAATGCGTATTGGAATCACGGAGAGCAAAGTTGGAGGAGTTCATAAAGCACCTCGGCTGTTTGTATTGTCTAAGGGCACACGCAACTAAATGTCATTTTGCACAAAAACGAAGACCAAACTGATACCTCTTAAGACAGACTGAAATTGCTGGCCAAGTTTGCGGAGAGTTTAGGAAGGGCAATTTGCGTGTAGATCTCTGTTTATGAATTCCGCACATTTAAAAAAAAAAAATCTTTCATTTCGACTGATGCATGGTGCATTTTGGCTGTCGGCGTACTGATACTGACACAACGACTAGGTTTTGATTGTCATACCCTTTTGAGAAAACGTTCATGGTGTGCAAGTCTGAATTATCCCTTGTGGGTGGGTGGCGACTGCTCTCGTTGCTTTGCTCCATCTTTTTTATTAAACATCTATCGTCCTCTCTACCTTCGTTTCTGTGTACGGTATGCTACTCTCTTGTAACACATCTAATCTTAGGCACTCTTATGACATACGACCTGCTTGTGTTGCAAGTGCAGTAAAAGTCTTACAAAAACTAAACTGAATTTGTACTGGCTACACACTACGGGCTTCTGCAAGTTATTTTAGCAGTAAATAGGGTGGTGATAGTCACACTTTCTCAATTTGAAGTCGAAAATGGACTTCTCATTTAACC
>NW_004797734.1:78530-80851 GCF_000002075.1 Aplysia californica | reverse complement strand
TGTGTGTGTGTGTGTGTGTGAATGTGTGTGTATATGTGTGTAGGTGTGTGTGTGTTTGTGTGTGTATTTATTTTGGTCTATATGTGTAGGTCTGTTGTAAAAGATGAGCGCTATGCTGATAGACTTAAAACTCCCTTTTCTTTCGAATTAGATAAAGTAAGTCTTGTTACTTATCGTGAGTGGTTGGAGGTGTGATAGTGAGGAAGACGTGTGGCCCTGACGGTGTAAAACCCAAAATTCTTAAAATGTGTTTAGCATAACTCAGCTTCGCTTACACCTATGTTATATTAACATAATCAAACACCCAAGATGAAAACAGAGGAAGGGGCGTGTCCAGAGATAAAATTGATAGAGGAGTGTCAGAAAAACATCAATAAAGAACAACATATGCATGCAACAGGTGGCACAACAAACAGGAATAAAACTCTTTAAAATAAAACGGGACGTTTGCTTCTCCACTCGAGGGCGCATGTAACAGAGGTCCCAAAATGATTTTTTTTAAAAGTTGAAGTAAAGTATTATTACCAATCATTCCTTGCTGACACATTTCTTTTTAGAAATGCTCAGAAAGTGTCCCTGTTGGCAAAAAAGAAAAAGTAGCTTGAAAATGAACGATCTAAGACGAGTAGCCTAAACTTCTGTTGATATGAATTTGTCTAGAAAACATATTTTAAAAAGACTACGGACAAATTGAACCTGTCCAGGGCCCTTTAAAATTGGGTAGCGATATTTCCACGGCATGCCGTCTGAAAATCGTAGTTGATATTTCCACGGCATGTTGTCTGAACATCGGATGTGACACCTATACGGTATGCCGTCTTGAGTCTAAAGATCGGAATTGATATTTTGACGGCATAGACTCTGCTTGAAGTGTATAAATGCAAGAATTGTGTTTGTTTTCCCGGCAACGAGTCGGGTGATCGTCCCTACCCGACCCGACTCGATCCCATCCGCAAATGGGTACCCTACTGTTGGAAAAAAACCAGTCTTCTCTCCATTTTGCTAGCACAAAATAAATTGTGCATCTCTCACCCTCGTTACAATCACACAAAACATTTCATCATTATTCACAATGAACAAAATGATAGCAAAGGATAAACATTATTAACTTAACATACAGGTATCTTAAATTGTATCTCTATAATGCGTTACTTATATTATGGAAAAGAGATTATAGGCTTAATTATTTATAAATAGTCCGGATGTTCTGATTGGCTGAATTTATGTGCCGTGGAATTATCACTTCCGATTTTTCGACGGCCTGCCGTATAAATATCCACTTCCAAATTTTCCTTTAAAATTTGCATACTGCCGTGGGAGAAGTGTGGAAGACGCCATTTTATTATTTCTCGATAACTACTCTAGATACTTCGACTAACCAGAAACGTACAGTAAAATTTTGTTTGTTAATTTTTCTCCAGCCTTTAATACTCTTCAGCTAGCTATCCCTTTAAATAAAATGAGAAAACCTTAAGGTAAATGTCAATGATTTATGGATGGGGAACTTTTTGACCAGTACTACTCAGTGTATGAAATTGAAGCATTCCTCATTGACATACGTCGTAATGAGTTATATGAGCCCCTTAAGAATAGTTTTTTCCCCATCAGTTTCGTTAACAGCACTGTGTACAAAAAATTGCCAAATTAACAGTAATTTCAAGACGATAAAATCTGCAGACGATTCGACCATACTGACCACGCACGACGAGACTACATGTACTTTTATCGAAATTGTATACCAAACTTCTGCGAGTGAAAAAAGAAATAACTTCAGCAGCCACTCCAATTAAAGAAATGAAAAAGTCGAAGAAGTGTCGGATTACAGTTAGTTTGGGTGTTTCCTTAGACAAAAAATTCGACTGGCAAGTCTACACTACTCTCCTGCATAAACAGGTGAACAAAAGACTTTTTTTTCGAAAAAGTTAACGCATTTTAAAGTTGAATAAATCATTGCTGCTCATATTCTATCATTCTACCATAGAAAGTATGGTCGATTTCTGAATAACAGCATGGGCAGGAAACATACGGCATCAAGATAAGGTTGAACTGTAAGCTTAGGCTACAACATAAATTAAACATAATCTGCATTTCCTTATTTCGATGAATTAAGCAATATCGCTTGCAGTAGGAAAATTGATTCATCTCTTTGGAGAACCAGCACCCCTTGTTCCCTCAATTAAAATATCAGTAAGAAGTAAAAAATCTTAAGCTTCCGAATTATAACAGAGAAAGAATATAGAAAGTCATGTAAACCATTATACTCCTCTGTCTGTGTGTGTGTGTGTGTGTGTGTGTGTGTGTGTGTGTGTGTGTGTGTGTGT
>NW_004797734.1:67224-78430 GCF_000002075.1 Aplysia californica | reverse complement strand
AGAGAGAGAGAGAGAGAGAGAGAGAGAGAGAGAGAGAGACCAAACAAATATGCCAACATATGGACAATAAAGATAATGTGATATCTTATCTTATTATAATCAAGCTGACCAGAAACAATGTGTTTTAAGCTCTGATTTGAATTTTGTAAACGCGATCGTTTCTCGTAGATATGCTGATAATGCGTTCCACGGGTAGAGGACATGCTGTGAAAAAGCTCTGAGACCCAGACTTCTACTTTTGACAGGTTTTACGTGTTTTTTTTGTTTTTTTTTACCTTTAAGGCTGATATGGTATGTATCCGATGGTCACATTGCAAAGATTAATATGATGATAAAATGTTGCGGATATACTTAAAATAATAGGCAGCAATCTTGTGCTGAAAGCATTAGTTAATTCGAGCTTGTTGCCATTTTCTCACGTGCGTGTCAGTAAGTTTTTTTAAAAAGAAGAAAGGACGCGCATAACTCCCAAAAAATAATAATATGAGAAATAATAAATATTATGATTACAGTCAAACCTGAATAAGACGGAATCGCAAGGGAGCTAGAAAAAAAATTCCGTCTTAGTCTTAGACAGGGAAATTTAGGGGGAGATGGGGGTCAAGGATCGCTTGTCCGATCGGCAAGCAGTGGTCAAAATTTCACACCTCTGAAATGCTATCCTGTCTGACTATGACATGCGTCAGTCTTACTTATCCAATTACCACCAGTGCTTGCCTTTCATAGGACCACTGTTTTACCCATTAAAAACAGAAACGTTTGAACATCTCCTTTGCTTCCACCCTTAGCCCCACCCACTAATGCCACCCCTCACTGCCATCACTGTAACAACGATTCGAGGAACTCTTTTCTCGGCTGGCCGTACGATCAGGGCAGCAGGCATAGCTTCCTCACCCAGCGGCATGACCATAGCGTTAAGTTTAGAGTCGGCGAAATCAAACTTGCGAGTTTAGTTTCAAATCAGGGTTAAGCGGGCATAGCATTTTCCTCCTTAGACAGGTGAAACCCTCGGAAGGGAGCCGATTCTTCTTTCCGTTTCCACGTTGGACAGGTGTCCGTTTTATACAGGTAATTAAAGAGGAAACATGTATCCGTTAAGACAGGTTTCCGTTTTACACAGGTTTCCGTTAAGGCAGGTTCGACTGTATACGTGTTCCTCCATTTGAATGCTCAGCTATGATTAGCTGTACGGGTAAACGCATGAGTAGCTATGATAAAACGGAAATAGTGTAGAATAAAAATAAAAATTTGTTGTATTTAACCTTCAGGGGCTTTGGCACTGCTCCTTAGCAACCCAGGGAGTGTTCTTAATGGCATCACACCTCGTTTTATTAGCTTTCCTCTCGCTCTTTCATACCGTTCATGACTTGATACAAACAGCACCAACCAACCGATCCTCCTTCTTGAAACAGAAGTCACGCACAAGGTTTAGGAGTAACAGCAAAGCTAACGGCAACGCTGAATGACAACATCTACATACTAGACCAGAACACAACTCGGCCATTAGCATACGTGATCGTAATTGTTCATGCTTAAAGTAGAACTAAACAATACAATTATTTTTTTAAAGAAAAGAAAAACGACAACATGAAAAAAAAAGGGGGGAGAGCGGATGAAAAAAATAATGTCATCTCAAGTACCGTTTAGAAGAGAATATGTATTATGGCAGCGGCCACGTCCTGAATCTCATAATAATACTTACTCGGATTCAACGAACTTGGATGCAACGAAAAATCGGATTCATCAAGAGGAGATGGATTCCCCGTAAAAAGAAGTCATAAAAATCAATTTTTTAAAAACCCTCGGATTCAACAAATACATAGATAAGCAAGCTCGTATTCAACGAAGTCGCTTACAGGGCAACAATCCCCGCTGACGTGGCTTCCGTCATTTTCCTATTACTGGAAATCATCTATGGCACTTGCTTCATGAACCAATATTCGCTTAGCCTATTGTTTATAGCTTATGCAACCAATCAGCGGCCTACTTTCATACCAACACATGTGCTGTTGACACGCGCACGTATCGTAGCGAGTGTCGGGGTTGGCTCTAGATAGCAACATTACTTGTTCAGCAAACAATACGTCATAGATGACATAGGCGTGCATTTGAACGAATCGGCCTTTTTCCTCAGTGTGTTCTTGGTAGAGCTCAGTGTATTTTCCTTGCATTTTCCACCATTTCTTATGTCTGACAAAAAACAAAAAAACAAACAAAAACAAAACAAACAAACAAACAAACGAAAATGCCTCTCATTTGAACCCAACTACTTTTGATTTGGAAGTCGAAAAAGGGCAAAAAGCAGGCATTTTAGGACAGCCCACCACGTATTACTTCCCTTTATAATTACTTGCTTGTTGCCTGTAATTACCTGTTCATGTACAAAAATTTCATGCTAGCTATAAAGAACACTCAACTTTAGCGAAATTGAAGGCCAGGCCCGATAGCTTCGTTGAATCTGATTCCACGGTAATGAATGTGGGAAAGAGATTTGACACAGACCATCTCGCAATTACCCTGAAAGTCATGCATCCCCAGGATCCAGGCATAATGCGCATAGTTGTAAATATATTTTACACCTCCATCTACACAATTTTAGATTATTTAGAAGGTAACCAACCTGTGTGTGATGTGCAATAAACAATACAAGCTGTATGAATTGGCTGTGATCGAAGAATATTATCTATCTATTAAATATGTTTGTTTTTATTTTGAAAATGTTGAAGTCCTCTACCACAATGATATGGCAAAGGTTGCCCCCCCCCCCCTCCCCCATTTCAAAAGAATGCAGTCTATGAGAGAACATCTTTTGGTGGTTGGAAGGTGCTCTGGTGTGGTTTGCTCCTTCTTTCCTTTGAAACATCTATCGTCCTTATCTTTCCTCCTTCTTTTTGTCTTTGTTACTCTCTTGTGGCACCTCTAATCTTCGGCACCTAAGTGACCTAATTGTGTTACAAGTGCGGTAGATACTCTTACTACCCCCCCCAAAAACAACAACAACAACAAACAAACAAACAAACAACAACACACAGTAACAACAACAATAACAACAACAACAACAACAACAACAAACAAAACAACTAAAACAACAACAACAACAACAAAAACAACAACAACAAACTTTAGTTTTAGTAGAGGTTTTACGGCGCTCGCAACTGCATAAGGTCATTTGAGCGCCAAAAGATTAGAAGTGTTACATGAGAGTAAGAAACATAAAAAAGAACAAGGGGAAATAAGGACGATAGATGTTTGATAGGAATGAAGGAGCAAACCACGCCAGAGCACCCGCCAACCACCCACCAACAACAAACAGTAACAACAACAACAAAACAAAAGCCAAAAAAAATAATCTTGCGTACATCGACCACCATTGGTGAACAAATTAAACATGTTATCCCCCCCCCCCCCCCCCGGGCAGTGCTACTGACTGAAATGGCTTTAGGCCAGTTAAAAGGACTAGTCTATTTTTCATAATAGATGGACCTTCGTTCTTCTTCTTATTTCTAGAACTTTATTCTCAGTGGATCCTGCTACACACACACACACACACACACACACACACACACACACACACACACACACATACACACACACACACACACACACACACACACACACACACACAGACACACACACATACACACAGACACATACGCATAAACGCCCACCCACACAAAACACACAAAACACACACACACACACACACACACACACACACACACACACACACACACACACACACACACACACACACACACACACACACAAACACACCCACACGCATACTCTTTTTGCAATTAAAAAAAAAAGAATTACAATAAATTTTCTTTTTAGTTTTAGTAGGGGTTTTACGGCGCTCGCAACTGCATGAAATTTTCTTTGAATAACGATATTTTAAATTTGTTTATAAAAAGAATCCCTATCGCATCTAATATAATGTAATACGGTACAACGACCTTCCTTGGCTCCAAACGTATTGACGATCTCTCTCATATTGACCATATCAACTATGTCAAGATCTGAAAGGAATGAAGTAGTACTTGGGCATTCTATTTCTTCTATGTTTACTGCCCAGGGCAAAATACTACACATGTCGCTTTAAGATTTTCTATCAAGACACAAGAGCCATTGTATTTTGAGTGGTTAACGGGCTTAAAATGTGCACGATTTGCCCAAAGGCGACTAGGAACACAACTCAAAAGACTCAAACAACACACGTGCAGATGTATTAAAGTAGTACAATCACCAAAATGTCAGTGTGGAGAAGCAAACCAAACCGTGGAACACATCCTCTTGCAAAGCGGGACACAGGGACCGGAGACAGAAAACGTGGCCCATTCAGAGTCGCGGGATTTGTGTCTCGGGTCGTTCAATCTGTATCTCAGACTCTGTATGGGGAACATAACCTGTGCAATATTATGTGAAGAAAGCATGAAAATTCTCCCTCACCGAAACAATGAAAAGGGAGGCAATTATAATTGTGAATGACTGGAGAACATCAGAGCTTTTCCATTTGTTTGGCTTAGATGAAACAATGCCAATTTGTCTTGAAGAGAAGTTGAGATGTGTTGCAGTTGAAGTAGGTGGGGTCGCATGATTTCAGAGCTAAAATTAGCCAGACAATAGACGCCAAAGTTTGGTGACTTCCAAACCTTGAGTATCCTTGCAAACTGCAAATTATCCTTTTTTTGGGGTGCTTTTGATCAACGTTTTTCTTGTAGAATCCAATGAAGAAATACACTGTTCCGGTCAGTTTGAGAATGGTGGAAAGTCAAGAGTTCTTCACACCAACCATTTGAAGGCCATTGTTCTTTATGAGAAAATGTTGGTAGTTGTTATTTTTAAAATGTAAATTACTGTTATTTAGAAAAATAATATATTTTTAGACACCTAATCCGTTTCGATTCGCAAAGTAAAACCAAGCCGTGCTACGAACTAACCTTAAAACAACTATCTTGCATCCCACTCGCTCATAATATTACATTATATAGTATGTAGTGGCAGTGGCGAACGCCGTAAAACTCTACTAAAACAGCAACCTACACACAGTGCGGGTTAAGAATACTGCGTTTTCGCAGTCTGGTGGTTGTTTGAGGTTTGTTACGTAAAGATAAATGGCTAAGATATTTATGGTGCAGAGACTTAAATAGATGCCAACCGTCACTTTTGTTGTGACAATGATTGTGGAGATTGAAACGCTTTTTTATATACAACTTGAGCTTTCTCAATTAAAAAATAAGACTGGTACAAAAATAAGGATGCCAGAGGCCTATGTTCTTGTTGTAATTATTACCTCCTAGAAACTCGGAATGTACTTTTCTGCTACTTGTTTGCGCGTACGTGCGTGGAGCCGATCACGGCTAAACACTTTCTTTTTTCTTGCGATTCATTTACACATCTCTTCATTCATCATTGAATAGTAATTGCCAACACTTCTGTGTTAATGGACCCTTGCTAGTGGTGTCGCGCACGCGGCTTCAGACGCAATACCAGAGTTAATGGCGAGTCGAGAATACGGTTGTATCACGACACGGTGAAACCAGGCGCTCGTCAAGTTTTGGGCATACATAGTTATTGGTAGCATATTAGAGCTTGTTTATTTGTCTAGTTTATGTTGAAAAAATACCAATCTATCTTATAGAGAAGTTGAAATGTTTGCGTTTGAAGTACGTGGAGGGTTGTCTGATTTCAGATGGCAAATTAGCGAAAGAATGGTCGCCAAAGTTTGGTGACTTCAAAAGCATGTGTGTGCTTGAAAATTGCAAACCTGCAAACAAACAATCAATTGATAAAAATTACCCAAAGAACCAAAAAAAAGTCGATTTCTTCAATTTGGTTATTTTGACGAGAACTTGATTTCACTCCGCAGCCACACTCAATCGTTTTTCCTGATCACAACCTTTGTCCGTGCCAGTGGCCAGTGGTGAAACATTGCGCGTGACGTTAGGGGAAATCAGTGAAAAGACCAATAGCACTGAAAACACGTCGTGTGTTGAAGAAGTCATTCTTTCCATAAGGGCAATGACACCTTCCTTCCCCCCTCCACTAATCGAAAAACAAAAAACAAGAGCAACAAAACAACAAACAAAAAAGAAAGAAAGAAAAAAATATGAGAAGAAGATCGGTTAGAATTGTTAAGATCGAGCATCCATGAAACACGAGGTTAGTTTCCAGAGCGATGTTTTATTCTTGCCATATAGATAGATAGATAGATAGATAGATAGATAGATAGATAGATAGATAGATAGATAAACCTGAATGACGAAGCAACCTGCCTTTCAATATACGTGTATAAATAAAAACAGACAAAGACAATTTATTATGGAATAGGCAGTATGCCCCAGTTCATAATCTTGCATTTTGATTCCGCTTCGCATAGCGACAGGAACAGCATAATAAAGACTTGTAAGTGTCCCGGAATTTCTTGTTCATGCCTACGTAGACAACAAAGTTGCATGAGCTGTTCACACACACGATGATGTTCATCAACTGGTACGCTATACGGCCGACGTTGTTCGGCGCGTCCCCTGTCAGTGTGTAGTAAGCGTACTGTGGGATGTACGTGGGTAGCGAGAGTATGGCACACGTCACTGTGTACACAGCACAGACAGCCAGTAACATCTTCGTCGTCCTTGTGCTGGAGGAGGAGGAGGAGGATTCTCTCTTGCCTCCAGCAGACGTTAGTTTTTTCCGTTTCACGGACGCCATTCTGATCTTGGCGGAAATGATGATGCAGCCAAGAAGCGTGCACACTGGGGGTATCTTCATGCTGCTGTAGGTCACGAACTCTTGCATAAAAGACACCGCGTTCAGTTCTCTGTAGTAGAGAGGTGAGCGTTGAATGAGCCCAACGGAGATGTTCAAATGAGGTCTAAATTCATAACCGAACTCAAACCAGAAGGAGGAGTAGATATTGTAAGAGTA
This sequence comes from Aplysia californica, assembly GCF_000002075.1. NCBI lineage: Eukaryota > Metazoa > Mollusca > Gastropoda > Aplysiida > Aplysiidae > Aplysia > Aplysia californica. The sequence goes on along the minus strand of NW_004797734.1, from coordinate 71,506 downwards.
CCAAAAGCAATATGTGACGCCCACCATCCCCCATGTTCTCTTCGGCGTCATAATCTGGTGGAACTTCAACGGCATGAACACAGCGATAAGACGTTCTATAGTGATAAGCATAGGGATGGTTAGTGATATGTAACCCATGGCGTAGTCCAAAATGTTGAAGATGATAAACATCACGAAGGCTGCACAGCTGGCGGATTCCGAGTACGCCCAGGCAAAAGGCTCCCCTGTCACCTCGTAAAGGACTTTAGGCACGCTGTTGAAGGAGATGAGAAATGTGAGATCTGTCACGGCCAGGCAGAATAGCAGGATGTTTGAGCATTTGTCCAGTCCGTGCTTGACCAGGATGATGATGCTGAACACGTTGCCCAACGCGCCGAGAACTGATATTGCTGGGGTCACGTAGAACATCAGAAGTTGCATCACAAAGAGAGTTGTTTCATCGCCTAGCAGCTGGCTTGGGCTCGAAATATTCTTTCCCTCGTCATTAGTTCTTGGGGCAGTCTCCTTTGTGTCCTCCCAGTTTAGAGTTGGGTGTGTTAACCAAGTTTCAGTAGTTCCAGTGGGACGCATGACCGTGAGCTCTAACAAAAACCTCACATAAAAAACTGCAACCATAAACAATTAATTATTGTTGATTTATCTTAACTTTATGCCTAGTTGCACCAGAATTGCTATTGTTATACACGATATGAAGGTCTTTCAGCCTGCAGTCTGGGGAAGAAGAATGAAAAAAGTAAAGGCCACGGGCTTAGTTCAATTAATCAAAAATCTTTTAAACACAATTTGCAGGTGCTTTGGTGTAGTCTGCTTATTATTTTCTACCAACCACCTATCATCCTTACCCCCAGATATTGGAATGGCGAACAAGACACAAAGTTGAACCATTTCTGAGTGAGGCCCAAATGGGATTTAGAAAGGGAAGAGGATGCAGCGACGCAATATTAGCCCTACGACAAATGTGCGAAAGGGTAGTAGAACACAACAGGGAACTAAATATAGTATTTATCGACCATGAGAAAGCGTTCGACAGAGTGAACAGAAACAAGCAGTGGAAAGAACTCGAAAACTACACTGTAAGAGGCCAACTTCTAGATAACATCCCTGCCGTTTACGAGAACAGCATACGTACAGTAAGAACGTCAGAGGGACTCACAGAATGGTTCGAGATAACATCCGGAGTAAGACAAGGCTGTGTCCTATCACCACTACTATTTATCATATATATGGATATAATTACAAAGAGGTCAACACAGAACCAGAGGCCCTAAATGAATTACTCTCCGCTGATGACCAAAGCCTGGCACACAAAGATGAAGGAAGTCTCCAACACCACACCTCCAGATTAAATGAAGAATGTAACAACTACGACATGAAGATCAACATCAACAAAACAGAGACAATGAAAATAAGCAGAAAGCCAGGACTACTCAGGATACATATCAACAACAACAGTCTCAGATAGGTTCATGAATTTAAGTACCTCGGACGTACATTCACAGACGATGGGCGACTGAACAGAGAAATTGAAACACGGGTACAAAAGGCCAATAATGTTATTTACCAGCTTACTCCACTACTGAAACATCCTAACATCCCCATGACAACAAAACTCAAAATGATCAACACCACATTCATCCCAACATTCACCTACCTGCCAAAATGGACCACGAACAATACATTAGAGCAAAGAATTGCAACATGTGAAATGCGATGCCTTAAATAAGCTGTAAACAAGACCAGGCGAGACAAATTTAGAAAGTCAGTAATCAGAGAAATGGTGGGCACAAATGATGTCATGCATCACATCCAACACCAAAAAATCAACTAGTTCTGACATCCCATGCGATTACCAACTCCCCATCTAGCACTACGGTACGTGCCTACTTTTTAAAAAATTCGATGGCAACAAGAGTAGAGGGCGGCCGTAAAAGACCTGGATAGATGGAGTCAAGGAAACATTAACCTCTCACGGCATTCCCCCTGACCCAAGGACTCTTCGGCTGGCGACCGAGAGACGTCTCTTTCTTCCGGCGAAACCTATACGTTCTTATACTAACCATCTCTGACCGTCTAGGGCAAAACCCAAAGGGGTATCAGCGGCGGATAAAAGTAAAAGTGGGTACTCTCTAGTTGCCCCAAAGATTCTCTATTTATATTCTTTGTTTACACCTTAACTCTTCAGCACTAAGTCTAATATTACTTATTTGTGTTGTAAATACCATAAAACTCTTAATGAAACTAATCTAAACTAGATTTCAAATAGGGACAACTGGGTGTGGTTGTAGCGTCAGTTCCAGCTTTCAAAACAGAGGGGCAGCTGGAATAATTATTATTATTTACATTATCGCTCGAATAACTAAGAGTAAGCTTTTAAGATATACATGTATGTATAATATAAGTCACTGGGTGAGGTCAGTGAGGAGCAGAAATCTTCTGTGTCAAAGAATCGAACGTCTGGCGTACACTCGCATCTTTCCTCCATATCATTCTTCTACTTCTACTGCTTGTAGTTTTGTATCAATTTGTCTAACCTTATTCATATTTTTCAACAACTATTAAGGCTAGATTAAAAAAAAAAAACTTTTCTTCAAAAATCAATATAAAATACATGTACTATAATTAATCCCCGTCTCGCGGAAAATGGGATTGTTTACAGCTCCTCCCGCGTCTCACCCACTTTTTGCATACGCATTTATTATAGTTTATAGCCTACGCCACAGCTCATCAGTGTCACTTTTTTGTGGCAAAACTTGTCAGTAGAAATTATTTTTTTTAGAGTGAACACATTTTTTTTCAATAAAAGTTCTCGAAACATGCTTTCAATAAGCATAATGTCTCAATTAGAAAAACAATATGGACTTGCTTTTAAAAGCGACGTTGCCCCAGCTTTAAACCTTATTATATCTGTGGAAACTACCCATTTAGATTTTTTATTATTTATTATGGACTTTTCTAGAACACGGCCAACGGGTGTTTACAAAATAAATATTAATTTCTTAAAACAAATTCATACCAGTCTTTGTGGAAAAGCTGGAGGTTCTTTGTTCGAAAGTTTAAGAAATATTTGACAATACGTTGTGCCAGGAATTTCTAACCACACTTTAATTAGGAGCTGGGCCTCCGACTCTGTCTGTCAGGGCCAACCCGGCAGAAAGAAAAAGATACTCAATAAAAATTCTGCCAATTGGGAGTCGAACTCGGGTCTCCTGCTTGCTACAGCGAAACGTCTAATTGCTACATCATAGACATCAGTTACAATGACTATGTCAACCTCCCTTATCTCGGAGAGCCCGTGTGCAAGTTGCGCACGTTAAAGATCCCTTGGTGGTCTAAAATCGATAAGAGTAGGCTTCGGCCGCCACCCGGGCAAAATTCAAAATTTACTACCAACTGAAAATATTATTAGGTGGGTCCCGCTCACTCATATGACCTTATGCAGTTGCGAGCGCGTAAAAACACTTACCAAAACAAACAAAACAACCTCCCTTAGAGTACCGCCAGTAAAGAACATAGGGAGGTCAGAATTTTCAGGTACCCTTTTAATTCTCTCCTCAATAAAGACGCAAAGTTGGTACTCCCACAAATCTAATAATGTGCTCTTCGCTAACTTCATCTTCTCTCTAAACTAAGCTGTTTTCGTCACTTACAATATTCAACTAGAAGTAGGTCAAAAAGCCTCAAAAGAAAAAACAACCCAACAACAACAACACACGTACGGAGTTTTATCGGCCATCAATAACGACAGAGGTGAGCTCTAGATCCTTTTTGATGTAGATGTTAGAATCTCACGACTTTTAAAATTCGGAGGGTAACTACAATTACAATATTGCACCTGTAGGATGCTTAAAGAGGCACTTTAGCTAACTCAAACCAAATTAAAGAGTATTAACAAACTATAATTATTTTTCCTCCGTGGCTTTTGATCTATCGGAACTGTTAGAAATGTCAGACGGTTCTCCTCTTAAATGCCCTCTATTAAAGTGTAAGACGCAACTTTTATTGATCCATGCAGTAGTTATAGAAAAATTACAGATTAATTTCCCTCTCTTGATAATAGTTAAATAAATACATTTTATTCATGGGTCTCAGTTTTAAACTGTATTTTAACTGTTTGTTTTTTTAGCAGCAATGGAAACAAAGATACCGTGATCAAACAGTGATTGAGCATAACCTCCGTGCCGTGCCACATATGCTTTGAATTCGGTGAAATGTACTAGGTCTTCCCATTATGTTCCAGGTCCTTTCAGTTCAGCCGAATCTCTTTCTGCTCGGGTAATTGAGC
>NW_004797734.1:63096-66367 GCF_000002075.1 Aplysia californica | reverse complement strand
CCGCACACACACAGGTTTCGAACAACAAGCAGCCAGAATGCCCTGAATGGACTAGATGAGAATATAAGTAATGTAATGTCGTTCACTGTTCCGCCAACTGCCATTTGTGCCTCTCAACCTCTCATGTGAAGGGATGATGATAATGATATGAGGGTCGTTCAAAAGGTTTTGCCTCCAAGATCATAATTTTTTTTAAATTACTGGTGCTACATACAAAAGTTATACACCAAATGAAAGCTTAGGATTTCTACTACATGACAGTGCCTTTACTTTTCAACACAGTTGCCTTCTTTTTCGATGCAGATCCGCCAACGTCGAATAAGTTGTCGCAAGCCGTCGGCGGAAAATTCATGTGGTTTTCCTCTGAACCAGCGACGCATATCTTCTTGAATTTCATAGTCATCTGCATAACGTTTTCCTTTGAGGTACTCCTTCAACTTAGGAAAAAGATAAAAGTCAGATGGAGCAAGGTCTGGACTGTATGATGGGTGGGGTAAGGTCTCTTGAAATGTGAGACTTTTCATGGCATCTTGAGTTTGTCGACTCGTGTGTGGACGAGCGTTGTCGTGGTGCAAAATTGCATTTTGTTTCGGGTGGAAAGCGTGACAGCCGTGCTCTAAGTTTACTCAGGGTTTCAATATAACGTTCATAGTTGATAATGGAACCCTGTTCCAAAAATTCCATTTGAATCAGAACATTGCAGTTCCAAAACACTGTCATAAACACTTTCTTTGCAGATGAAACAACGTTGAACTTCTTGGGGCTAGGTGAGCCCGTGTGTCTGTATTCTTTCGATTGTCTTTTGCTCTCTGTGTCATAATGGTGTGCACAAGACTCGTCTCCTGCGACTATACAGCGTAAGAAAGCTTCACCTTCATCAGTATAACGAGCCAGGAGTTCATCACTAACTTGACTTCGGTTCAATTTCAGCTCGGGTGACAACATGTGGGGAACCCACCGTACACACACTTTCCTGTAACCCAACATATCATGGATAATATACTGAGCACTCCCTACAGAAATCCCTAGCATTTCACTGACATCTCTTACTTTGATCCGCCGGTTTGCGTGGATGATCTCATCCACTTTCTCCTGGTGTTGAACATCACTGGCAGAGTTGGGAGGACCACAACGAGCTTGGTCATGCAAATCTGTCTCTGCTGGACTTGTTTGTTTCAGCGAACTCCTTTGCCCATCTTCGAACAGTACTTACATCTACACATGCTTCACCATAGACAAGCTTCATTAACCTATGAATATCAATGGGTGCAGCTCCGTCTACAGTAAGGAACTCAATAACAGCTCTTTGCTTTAAGCGCGCATTCATAGGTTTGCTGGACGCCATTTTCTCGGCGACAACGTACCTTACCTTCCACGATGTAAACAGCAATCGCATAAAGGTGTGACTTCATAGCATAATTTTGTTTTTTGGGTTTGAGAGAGTAGGCCTATACATATTGAAAGTCAATTGTGTACACATTTCATGAAGCTATCTTGAATAGTTTAGAAGTTATTGGAGAGGAGGCAAAACTTTTTTTAACGACCCTAGTATATTGATTTAGGTTATATTATAGACTACATGTTGTTGTTTTTTCTCTACAGCATTACAAATTTTTAAATTCTTGTCACGAGAAATCTTATTCACTCTTATATTTTTTTATGTAAAGTATAAAAATACTCTATGCAGATTTACTTGTTGCGAGTTTGATTGTAAGGAAAGGGAGGGGGGGGGGGGCACAGACGGACAGACAGACAAACAGACAGACAGACAGACAGACAGACAGACAGACAGACAGACAGACAGACAGACAGACAGACATTAGTTTAAATATCGATGTTTGTGAAGAGATGTGGACATTTTTTTTCGAAGAAAGAAAACAAGGGGGTGTCCACACTTGACCGAATTGAGAACAAGAAAGTCTGTGAACCTCTTCAGTAAAGATCACCGGTGCTTCACACATCTCTTCTCCTTATCTATAGTTTCTCTGGTATCTCAGCTGGTATGGTATCATAATGGATAGCTATATACCATTGACTGTTTTTGCTGTTATAGTTGCCGTTTTCGTTGTTGTTGTTGTTGTTGTTGTTGTCGTCATTGTTGTTGTTATTGTTGTTTTTATTGCTGTGGTTGTTGTTGTTGTTGTTGTTGTTGTTGTTGTTGTTGTTGTTGTTGTTGTTGTTGTTGTTGTTGTCGTCGTCGTTGTTGTTGTTGTTATTATTATTGTCATTGTGTCGTCGTTGTTGTTGTTGTTGTTATTATTGTCATTGTTGTTGTTGTTGTTGTAGTTGCTGTTGCTTTTACTGCTGCAACTGCTATTGTTGTTGTTATAATTGTTAATTATAATGATGATAATGATGATGTTGTTGTTGTTGTTGTTTTTGAAGTTCCTGTTTCTTCTAGACACACAGTGGGGCCAAGAGGTTTAAGGTGTTCGCCTCTCATTCAAAAGTCCCGGGTTCGAATCCGGGTAGCGATGGAAACTTTTTCTTCTCTAAAATTGTCTCATTTCACCTTCTTTCCTGCTCTCTGGCAATGCTCTGTCGCCTGCTTTCGTCTCCACTTTCTGCCCCCACCCCCTCACCTTCTTTGCCCCCTCCTCTGGACTCCTGACTCTCTCTGCAGATCTTCTCCTGCTACTCCCTGGCTCATTTTTACTGCTGTCTTTCAGCCACACCCCTGATCTTCTGGTGGGACTGATCTACACCTAGCCATCTCGGACAAGGGCGAAAATTCTTGGACGCCCCGTGTGCAAATTGCGCACGTTAAAGGTCCCTTGGTGGTATAAAATCGATATGAGTAGGCTTCGGCAACAGAAAATGTTTAAGGTGTCCCGCGCGCTCATATGACCTTATGCAGTTGCGAGCGCCGTAAAACACTTACCGAAAAAAAAAGACACACAGTAAGTCATTTTGAAGGCAGAACCTCGTATAGTCGACGTCAAAAGACAGAGGGAGAGACATTACGGGGAAAAAAAGACTCCCAACTACCAAAAGAAGATCGGACCGCTTTCGGATTCGAACCTCGATCATTTGACATATCAAATTGGAACCTAGTGTGCTACAGTGACGTGCAATGGGTTAATTTTGTATATGCAGCTGAGTCCTTCTGTAATATTATTGTTATGCTGTTTTTCTTTTATTGAAATAGACTCACACGAGCGCAAGCGAGGATGGAAAAACTACGAGCAGACAGGGAGATGACATTTGGGAGATAAGAAGAAATAAACAGGCACAAAGAGAGAAGGGGAGGGAAAGAGAGAAGGGGAGAGAA
>NW_004797734.1:61024-62125 GCF_000002075.1 Aplysia californica | reverse complement strand
GTAAGAGAGAGAGAGAGAGAGAGAGAGAGAGAGAGAGAGAGAGAGAGAGAGAGTATACGTCTAGTGGTGTAATAAGATGACTTTATTGATGCAATACTTTTGACTATAGACCTACATATTGTCTAATTGGGCGTCGTACCCGTAGGTCTAAAACAATGAAGGGAAAATGACGAGACCAGTTACACACGCACGGGCACAACCATTTAAGCTTTTCTTGTCTCCCTTGAAATATCAAGTCCCTCTCTTGAAGTGGAAGGGAAATTTGCTTGGACCGGAAGTCTACATGCTCCCCAACATTGACGATTCTCTGGAATGAAAACAGGTAGTTGTGTTGACATTAGGCCCCATTGTTATTGAAACTTGCTCAAGTTACTGCTCTTTTCATAGCATCCTGCTCATGGTTATTCTACTGGCACAGGTTTTCTTATGTATTTCAGTGCAGTTGCACTTCGGTTCTCAGCAAGAATTTGCTAATTTTGCAGTCGGTGCAATCGCACTCATCATCATCAATCGTGGGGATTGGGACAAAAATTGCAAAGCAAAGTCAAAGACCTAATCTAGACTCTAGGTTCTAGATTCTAGATCTAGAAAATATAGATATAGTCTATAGATCTAGATTCTAGATCTAGATCTAGATTCTAGATCTAGATATAGATCTAGAATAGATCTAGATTTTCTAGAGTAGACTAAGACTGTTAGTGTTTTAGTTTTAGGCTAAAGTAGACGTGAAGGTCTCTTCTCTTCAACATGTTTTCACTCATTTTTTCTGCGATTTTGGTCTAGATATAGATATATATCTAGATCTAGATCTAGATTCTAGTAGTAGTGGTGTAATCATCATCCGGTGCCTTGCCGTCTGGCGTGGGCGATCATGGACCTCCACTTCACTCTATCTTACATTGCAGCAATGGTGTCTGTTGTTCTTGCTGGTCCTAGCCATGTTAGACAGGTGCTTGGATAAAAATTTCAATGCTTTCAAATTGCTTTAAAAACAATGGAAGAGGCTAGCCGTACTTAATGACGGCTAGACTAGCTGTACTTAATGACGGTTAGATAGCAAGAATCCTATATCAATCTATATTATAATAATATTGGGTGAAG
>NW_004797734.1:30487-59849 GCF_000002075.1 Aplysia californica | reverse complement strand
ATCTATCTATCTATCTATCTATCTATCTATCTATCTATCTGTCTGTCTGTCTGTCTGTCTGTCTGTCTGTCTGTCTGTCTGTCTGTCTGTCTATCTATCTATGTATCTGTATCTATCTCTCTCTCTATGAGCGTGACATGAATCAGCCCATTTACAAATCTACTGTGTTTGAACGAGAAATGTCCCCCCCCTTTGGGAATGGCCTAAAGACACTACTGTCAGTGGCATTGCCCCGGGGGGTGGAGAGAGAAAGAAAGAAAGAGAGAGAGAGAGAGAGAGAATGTGTGTGTGTATGTGTGTGTGTGTTTGTATGTGTGTGTGTGTGTATGTGTGCGTGTGTGTGTGTGTGAGAGAGAGAGGGAGAGAGAGAGTGTGTGTGTGTGTGAGAGAGAGAACGAGAAAATAAAGGGGGGGGGCGGGGCTGTCAGATAAGAACTGTCTATGAACAAAACAAAAACCAAACTTAGTTGTCTTGCCGAGTAAGAGAGAGAGGGAGGGAGAGAGAGAGATTGTGAGAGAAGAGAGAGAGACGTAAATATTTGTAGCAAAACATTTAGGGATGACAAAGATTTTCGGCTGTGGAAAAAAGAAATCGAACAGGAGACATCATCCCAATATATTCAAACCAGAGCATCCAAAAGTACTAGTCAATCCATAATCACATATTATTATTGCCATAGATCTGGAATACAAAGATTTGTTGCAGACCGTAAGCAATCCAGAAAGTCACAAGGATCTTCTAAAACAGGTGATAAATGTACTGCTTTCATTATTGCGTGTAAAAATGCTTTGGATATGAGATTGAGAGAGATTGAGAGAGAGAGAAAAGAGAGAGAGAGGGGGGGAAGTAAAAGAGAGAAAGAAAGAGAGAGATAGTGTGTGTGTGAGAGAGAGAGAGAACGACAAAAAAAGAACGAGAGAGAGGGAGAGAGAGAGAACGAGAAAAAAAAGGGGGGGGTGGCTGTCTGATAAGAACTGTCTATAAACACACAAAAATCCAAACCTAGTTGTTTTGCTGAGTAAGAGAGAGAGAGAGAGAAAGATTTCAATTCATCATAAGATTACTATCACTTACCAATCTGATGAATTGTTAGTGTGCGTGTGTGTTTGTGTATGTGTGTGTGTGTGTGTGCATTAATGTATATTGCATGAGAAGAAAGGAAGTAGTAAGAAATGTTTTTGAAAAATGGGTGTTCCAATGTAAAGTGCATTGAGCTACATTTTTGGAAATGGGCTATATAAATGTTATACATTATTATTATTATTATTATTATTATTATCATATTATTATTAGCAGAAGTAAGGCTGCAACGGAACGCTTTACCTATAATTGCTAGAAGAAGCAATAATCGAAAAGAGCTGAATGTGCAGGCTTCATCACAACAAAAACTATAAAACAACAAATTATAATTATGGGGGGGAAAATTTGGTCAGTCGGGAGGAGGAGAAGGGAGGAGAAAAGAAAAAAAAAACACCTTCCGTACCTGGGACTTGAACCCACGCTCGAAGACTTCATATGCAAACACGCTGTCCATTCGGCCATCACAACTCTCAACAAGATTGGGTAGATTAAGCTTCATATATTTACAACACTGTTTCAGAAGTTTTCGAACTGCTAAAACTGGAATCATAGGCCTAACACAATATTCACCACTAGCCTACCCCAGCCAATCAGAGCACCACTAGCGCCTGGCTGACGGGCTGCAGCAAGCCGCAAGTATTAAGTACGGCTAGACTTGAAGTCTAGCCGTACTTAAGTACGACTAGACTGGAAGTCTAGCCGTCATTAAGTACGGCTAGCCACTTCGAAAAACAATACCAATGCAAAGGGCTCAATAACACGATTCCAACGCTACCTTAGTTATTGCTCTATGTTGAACGGTTTTTGAGATATGGCATTTTAAAGATATTTTCGAGGCGAAAAAATATGGTAGCGTCAATTGCCACCAGACCGAGTGACGAGGTGGCAATTGACAAAAATTGACCTTTTGTCAATTGCCACCGAGTGAAGAGGTGTCAAGTCTGAAAACAACACTATCTTTAAGCATTATACATGATAATTTGTGTCTAATGGGTCAATTTGTTCTCAACTAATTTCATAGGACGAACATCTAGTGTAGAGCTACAATACCAACTCGGCATGTTTTCAATGAGACATAGAGGCCTAGATCTAGGCTAGCCTTAGCCCACACTTTTGTGTAGAACCAACACAGGCAATTCTAGAAGTAGAAGGGCACAAACGCACACAAACTCAAGCAGAAATTCACGTTATATCGGGGAACATAAATCGGGGGACGGGGGTCAGGAAAAGACACACACAAACACACACACACAGACACACGCACACAGAGAGGGACAGAGAGGCGAACGCACAACACCGAGCACTCAAGCTGCCTCAAGCACAATAAGGTAGATCTACCCACCAACGCAAAAGACTCCAATTTACTCTGTAGCAATTGACAAAAAGTCAATTTTTATCAATTGCCATCGCGTCACTCGGTGGCAATTGACACTACCAAAAAATATACACATAGAAAAAAAGGCAATTTTTGTGATTGAAACAGCAAGAAAAATAACGGAAATGTTAGCTGCTTATTCAATATGCTGCTGCGTACATGCAAAAACCAAACATTTTCTGAAACCTTGTGATGTTGAGGACAAAATAACAGTCAGATGAGATTTTAAAAATATATCGTGCAGGGCAATATTGGGTAATATTATGCAACACTGTGTTACGTAACGTGACCGCATCGTTCTGCGGTCAATATATTTTGCCATAACTTTCTTATAAATTAAGCTACAACAATAATTGAGGTATCGTATTGAATGTCTTTTTAAGGCCTTTCTTTGGGAACATCTAACATGTCATATATCAGCAGAATTTACAAAAAAGACTGATTAAAAAATAAAATATATATTAACAAAACAGCAGGTCGCCTAAAATAAGATCAGCAGAAAAGTTTTTAAAGTGAACATTTGTGTCTACAGCTGCTGTAAACTAGTGTTTGTAGTCTACCTTAATTAATGATAATACTGTTTTTAAAATTCATTTTGCATGTTATTGTTAGAATGTTTCTTTCATGTTTTAATTTGTCATGTAAATGATCAATTACTCTGTCTTTATCTTTGATTTCTCTTTTACATCTTTGACTCATGAGATTGCCCTGTAAGTTAAACAATAGTATCTTCTAATTTTATTACTTCTGTTTGTTCAGCAAGTTTGACAATTAGTTGTGAAATATGTTTTTGAGGCATGCAATTGTGTCACGATACTTATTTATTCTTTCTTTATTCCTGGCAATTGTTTAGTTTACCCTGTCTGCCAACTTGATATTGTGTTAAATTAATGCCAAGATTTCTTTCTTGTCTGCAACAAATGCTTTCTTAAGCACTCAATTTTTTACAACTTGTTCGAACAAGTTTTTCTTTGAATTCGACCAACTCCGTAAGCATTTCAGGATTTTAAAGTAAAGTCATGATTTATTCAGGTGAGCTGTCAATAAATGCAATGGAACAGTGGCAGGTTGTGATCAGGGGCTGTGGAAAGAAAAAAAAAGCAAAGCAATGAATTCATCAATGAAGTAAATAAATTCATTTGTGAGCAGTGGATGGAAATTTGACATTTTCACACTACAACTCTAGTAGAGAGAGGTTGTGGGACATGACTAGACAATAGAAAAAACATCTTTTAATAAACATGTATCTTAGAACAAACTGCACAAAGTAAGTGAAAATTTAAAGAGATATTTAAAGAACAAGCACACACAAAAAAAATCAAGAAAAAAAAAGATTTAAAGACAATATAAGCACACAAAAGAAGTAAAAACTTGCGTGAAATCAATGGTCTAACAGTAACACAGAAACAAAACAAGGCTGTTACATTTCCCTCCCCTCCCCCACCCAATACTCCTTACTGATTGTTACATGGTGCAAATTCATGAAAATTATACAACAGTGATACATATTATATTCCAAAATTTAAAATAAATCATAACTTCTACTATAAAACATTCTTCAATGCTGTTTAAGGGGTAATAAACGCCAACAGTACACGTTAGCGTTGGTTAAGTTCGCTTTCCGTAATGGCCGCCATGACCTCCCGGTTGACGTTCAGCAGCGCGATCGATAATTGGTCATGCCAATTCATAGAGAGTGACCTATTTAAATTAGGGCTCACAAACTTATGCCTTAACGTACAACATTGAAATTAACAAATGAAAGAGATAAAAGGTTGAAGAAAACATTGTGAGAAGTACGTAAAAAAAAAAGATATACTCTTTAAATATAAAGGCTTGAACTTACCTTATTTTCAACTCCTTGTAACTCCGAACACACACAACCGATCCCGAAGTGGAAAACGTCATAATACGCGCCTTTCTTTTCTCTAAAATTTGATAGGCAGAAGTAATCCATAAATTGAAAAGAACACTATAAACGAAACAAAACAAATAGGTACCCGCCTCACGGGGTCCGATTTCTCACTCAAAACGCGAGCCGGCGAACGAAAATCTCAGGCCGCGCGGGCCGATATCCAAGTGCCTAGCCATGTGTCATCTTGTCCAGTATCTTTTCCCTCTGTCTGCCTCTACCTCTCTTTCCATCAAACTTGCCTGTTGTTACAATATTATATGCTTCTTCAGTGGTGTAGGCTAGGCCTAAATTCCCCCTTGTTTGTCAGCTGTACATTCATGGCCACATTTATTGTTTCAAGCATAGGTTGGAACTCCTCTGTATCAGACTGTGTAGTTTCACTGAAGCCTTCTGTTCTTACAAGTTAGATTGTTGGGATTTGTTTACATCTGATCTCTCTACGTAGATCTACGCTTGTTTAGATTGAAGTAAGTGATATAAATTGTTATTAACCCTACTCTGTTTGTGCTGCTTGGATCACTTGAACAGTATGATGATTTTAAAATTATACTTATAATTTGCTTCCTTTGCAGGTTGGATCCCTGAACGGAGTTCATTGGTGAAGAGTGCCGAGCATAAAAATGAAGTGACAATCTTTAAAAAACGTCAATACCAAGACCATTGTAACAGCACAGCGGTAGAGTCGGCATCTTGGCCATTTGGAAGATTTTGAAAAGACAACAGGACTCATGTCCACCTCATCAGAGCAGATGTCTGTGGTACGGAGAGTTTTTTTCCAAGTTGCTTTTGTGTGCTAGGTTTTATTCATCTAATTAACCACATAACAGTCATTATATTTTTTTCATGTTGTTTTTGTTGTTTTGAACAGTTACAACCTGCGCAGACATTGATTTTAGTTAGTGCTTTGACTACTTTCCTGTTTTTATTGAAAATTTTTTCTACTTTGTACTTTTCTCCCCTTTTTGTTTTCAGCCAGTGGAAGAAAAAGAGAAATGATGAAAATAACTAAAAATTTGAGCTGATTGGGTGGGGGTGGGAACAGTCTTACTGTCATTTTGACCCTATTGTCAAAAAATATTTTAACATAGAATGCTTATTATGACTAATGCCTTCAGGAAAGGTAAGCCCTTATCACCGTACAAATTTATCTTAATGACTCTCATTGTATTTAAATCGAATGGTCTCATGTTTCAGAGCCCAGATGCTATGTCTGCCTCACCATCGCCTTCCCCTCCTCCCCGACCAAGTACTGACGGTCGTCAGCTTCCCAGCATCCCGAGCTCTGTGCCTTACAACGCCGGCCCTCCCTCCGCAGCCAAAGGGAACAGCCTGTCCAACAACAACAGAGGCAGCAATGGTTACGGGCCTTTCTTTCAAGAATACTCTCTGCTAGCAGAATAGTGAGTTTTGTACACCAGAACTATCACTGATGCTTCATCAGCCAGAACAAAATTTGTTCATTTGCACGAATGTTGAAGATAGAAAAAATAAAGGATTATTCAAACAAACATATTATTTGATAAATTTTCAGTACGAAACAGATCAGTTAAGTGGACTGTGAAATGGTAGTCCAGTTAAACTTATGATAAATATTGGCTTGTTTTGACCATTCAGGACATATGATTTAAGTCTTCAGCTGTCTTGTAATTATTTATTCGGCAAAGGCTCTTTTTGTTGGCACGGTAAACTAGTAGGTTGTTGTCTGATATCTAGTCAAAATTGAACAAGAATCTTATTGTTTTTCCCTTACTTTTCCTAGCCCGAAGCAGACCTTAAAGTGAAGTATGGGGATATGAGTATCTTCATCATCTAGATATGCCTTCAGTAACTAGACTTCTAATGTAGTTCTTTGCTTTCTGAGGGCTACGGGTCTTTTTGAAGGTACTTGAAATTATTGTACTGACTGAAGTTTCTTCAGGGTTTAGACGCTAGTGTCATCTTATCGCGTGTATCTGAATTCTTTTCAACAGCAACCAGCTACACCAGCAAAAAATACCTGGACTGTATGTCATGCCTTGTGCAAAGACACCTCTTGGTAAGCTTTTCATATGGTTGAAGGGAAAGAGAAATGGGGAGGATTGAATTGTCGTAATTGCCACAAAGTGTCAATGAGATCAGCGCATTGATTTTAATTGTAATGATCTCTGTATAGTATTGATTGTGAAGCGCTTAGAGCTTGCTGATGAGCGGGGATTTGCGCTATACAAATGCTATCTATCTATTATTTTTATTATTGTTATAATTATTACGAACTTCCCACCTGGCTCGGTGGTATCGGATATAGACGTTAAACTAGGAGGTCCCGCCCCTTAAATAACCTAATAGTGTTGATGGGACGTTAAGCCCATGCCATTTAAAAGATTATTATTATTATAGCTGTTGGAAAATGAGTGTTTTTGCTAAACTTATCTAAAGGCTTTTATCCTAATTGATGTATTCAGATTGAAATGCTCAAGTGGAAGAGTTTGTTGAAAAAGTGATATTGCAGTCTTGTGAGTAGCTTTCGTTTGCTGATTCCTATCGTGGTTTTGACCCCTTAAGTGTTTATAGATTGCTTTCCTGTACAAATTTTTATTGTAGCTTTGGTTCCTGAAGCATTTATGAACTGGCAGACTTGCTTGATGGAGTGACTTATACTTATAATGTTTCCAACTAAATTCCCTCTGGATCAGTGGGAATCAGGTTATTTTACATCCTAGATGGCAGTGAAGGTTGATTTTAGAGGATGCTGCTTATGAATTTTAAATGGGTTTTCAATAACCTTAGAAGTTCCTCAGGCAGGTTCAGTTTGTGTTTCTGTAACACATGAATTTGACATCTGTGATGGTATTTTCAAACCTGTAATCTCATGTATCTTCACAGTATGGAGTGGCCTTCTCTTCATCAGACAAGGCTTGTATCAGGGTGGGGCTTTCCGATTCACTCTCACCATTCCAGACAATTACCCCGATGGGGACTGTCCGGTAAGTTTTTACATAAATCAGGTATCAATTTGAGAAGACAAGCTCATTTTAAAATTACGTGTTAAAAAATTTTGGTTGTTTAGGAAAGGGTTTTTATCTTGATCCAGAATTGCTATATAGCTTCCAATTTCTTTTCTGCTTATGCTGCTAAATGTGTTTTTATTACCAGCTGGAGGAACTACTAGGTACTCTTATTCATCACTGCTTTTGAAACATTTGTATCCCCATGGAGTTATCAGAAATCTTAACTCCACTTAACTAGTTTTATTTTTCTGGGAACATACCAATACAGCTGTTGTTTAAACATTTGTTAGTCGTTGCATTGAATATTGAGAAAACCTTGCTGTCTTTATTGCAATCTCTTTTCACAACAACTTATTAAATCCTACTTTTGCATAATTGCAAATGTTTTTACCTCTGATCCCTACAGCTTTAAGAAAAAATTGATGCCTTTGCATGTGATCATTGTGCTGGTGAAAATATCCTTGTTTCACTCCTGCATTAGCATTGACTTTCACTATTTTGATGTTATCTTATACCTGCAATATCTGCCATTTGTGAAATGTTGGGGTAAAAAATCTTTCTTTTTACAATCAGTAACATGGTTTGGAAAAATGCTATATATAAAAACTTGCGAGCTCTTTGTGTTGGGCTGAAGTGATTGTACAGTATGTATTTCTCTAAATTCCTTGTCAACATTTTGTTTTGCCTCCTCTCCAGAAATTTGTATTTGAATATCCAGTCTTTCATCCGTTAATTCACCCAGAGACAGGCGAAGTGGACATCAAGAGAGCTTTTCCCAGATGGAGGTCAGTCTCTTTCTTGCAGCTTAGACTTGCTGCTAAAGTTGTTTTTTTTTTGGTCATATCGATGTGTTCAGATTTAGTGCCTTACTCGACTCTGTCTTGGTCGTTTTAAAATAAAGTTATTGAAAATGCGGAGGGATATGACAAAATCATCTGAGAAGGATGAGAGAATGTGCGCTGTATTTAATGGAAATATATATTAACCTGGAACATTTAAGTACTGGTCAAGTTGGTAATTAACCCCGACTTTGTCTTCTATGTATCTAACATAATATGATGATAAATCATTTTTATAATTTGAATGTCTGAGACTATGTTTTGTCTCACTGATAGTGCCCTTGGATGTCATCTCAGTAAAAGAGGTAATTATGCTTTGCGCTATTTTACTGAGCATTTTATTTTCCACTCCCATTTTTCCCTCAATTTTTAGGAAAATTGCTTGTGTTGTTGAAAAGTGATTACGATGTCTTTTGGTAATAATAAGTAATTATGCTTAATTTTCAAAATCAGTTAACATTATTGTGGTTATTGACTGACCAACACCTGCAGGTGTGTTGTTTTTGTTGGATTATTCAAAACGGGTGTCTGTAGTGTAGGGGTTAAGTTCTTTGCCATTGCATGCAGAAGACCTGAGCTCAATTCCCGAGTGTGGAGAGTTTTTATAGAGAATCAGTCTTTCTGCAGGGACACTGAAACCCTCTGAGACCAGGTTGGCCCTGACAGGCATGGTTGAAACCTGCCTTCTAAATGATCAAAACTGTTTTGAAGGGGGCGGGAAATAACCTTCTTTAAAAACTAAATAACTGTTGCTGAGTCGATTGGCTTCTCTTTACTGTAAAAAACTATAATGAACAATCTGAAAGTAAGTTCGTTGTATCAGACTACCAATGCAGCATTTCAGTCACTTACACCAAGCATGGTTGCCTTTGGTCACCATGTTTAAAAACAAAGACACAATAGCATCCTCACAATTGGTCTTACACAGCAACAGAGAGATGGACCTGGAGATATGAACGCATTTTCTTCCCAGTCTTGGTAGAAAATACCAGAGTTAAAATGCTTGTCCCATATTGTTTTTAGCTCACTCTCTCTTTTTTTGGTCTGTTCAGGAAAAACGTGAACCATCTGTGGCAAGTGTTCTTATATGTGAAGAAAATCTTCTACAAACTGGAAGTCAAGTCACCGTCCAACCCTGAAGCAGCAACTTTGTATGTAGCAAACATTCTCATTTTCTCATGCAGATTACATAACCTTTCTAAGTTGTCTCTGTTCTGTGATGTGAAGTCGGGTAGGGGAGGAGGGTGGCGAGATTTGGTTATCTTCCCCTTTCCTTATTTCTTGTGCAGCTCATTAATACAAAAAAATTATTTTTTGGTCTTATGAAGTTTAACCCTTGTATACGTTTAAAAAGCCCTTCCAAAATTCAAGATACATTATATTGCCCAGGTTGGTGGGCTGTGGGCTCTTTTGTACTGGTACGGTTTTGTCTCAGCTTCGATTATTGCCTTAGTGGGGGGTTGGTGTGTGCTCTGGTGTGGTTTGCTCCTTCTTTCCTATCAACATCTATCGTCCTTATATGTCCGTCTTTTTTGCGTTTGTTACTCACTTTTTACACCTCTAATCTTCAGCACTTATATGTCCTAATTGTGTTACAAGTGCCTAAAACTTATTAAAACTAAAAGTTCACAATGCATTATTTTGCACAGTTTATGCAGGTGGTTAGTTGGTGAGCAAGGAGCTCTTCTTAGTTTTGTTTATTGCTCATGCCCTATTCTGTTCCTGGGAAAATGTGGCTGTATCATACTGACCCACTGTATATTAGAATTATAGAAGAGATATATTATGTACACCTTCTCCACTGTTCTGCTTTTCTCTCTGTCTCTGTTGATCTCTCTCTCTCTCTCTCTTTCTCTCTCTCTCTCTCTCTCTCTCTCTCTCTCTCTCTCTCTCTCTCTCTCTCTGTGGGTGGTTGGTGGGTGCTCTGGTGTGGTTTGTTTCTTCTTTCCCTTCAAACATCGATCGTCCTTATCTCCCCTTCTTTTTTATGATTGTTACTCTCTTGTAACACCTGTAATCTTCTGGCGCTTATATGACCATATGCAGTTGTGAGCTCCGTAAAACCTCTACTATAAAACTTTCTCTCTCTCTCTCTCTCTCTCTCTCTCTCTCTCTCTCTCTCTCTCTCTCTTTCTCTCTCTCTCTCTTTCTCTCTCATCTCCCCCCCTCCCTCTCTTTCTCACTGATTATTCGCAACAAAAGACCTAAAAATCAGCATGGCTCGTTTGGTATCATAACTCGTGATGCAGATGGCCACCCTGATTTGAATTCTCAATGGATCTTTTTAAAAATTTGGTTGTCTTAAGAATTTTCAAGACTATTCATCTGTTTGACCAGATAGACGTTACAGTCAGAGGTCCAGTCCCTTAAAAAAGCTGGCAGTGTTAACAAACACTTTGTGGTCACTTGACACAATAATGCAACAGGGAAAATTATTTCTTCCAGTCACCTGGCGCAGTCAGGCCCGAGAAGTCCGTTTCACTCACTCTCCTGGCTATGTGACCAGATGGGGTATTTTATTTTGTACTGCTGAATGTGTGACTGCAAAGTGTTAAATAGAACATTATACCCGCACTGTGCCATGCTACGGAAATTTTTTTGGCTAAAATTTCTCTTTCTGTCTCCTTAAAAATACTGTCTACTATCAGTCATGTTGATAGTGTTATACTGTATGGTGCAACTGGTTTCTAGAAAAATTGCCCTTTCTTGGGGGTAGAAGTGTTTTACAGCGCTTGCAACTGCATTAAGTCATACGAGTCATTTTCAATTTACAAAATAACCAAACTCTTGATTCATATGATTTAAATGATGAGAAAATACACAACATTTTGTGCTTTCTTACCATTAAAAGTGTGCATGCTGGCCCTTGATTTTGATTGAGGACCGGCTGATGGACCTCGACAAAGGTTTTAGAATAAGAAAGTTGAGACCTATTTCTTCCAGTGACACAGTAAGAGCATGAGCATAACACCATATGTGTATTACATTTCTCTGTATCCTCCAGATATGACCAGGAGATGGAGATGTTTAAGAACCGAGTCTCTGACTCTCTCAAAGAGGCGAAAGATAGACTGCTACAGCCACCTAATTTAGAAGACCCTTTTGCCCTGAGGTGAGTATTGTTTTCTCGATGGAGTGGTCACTTCATATGAGCAATAATTACAAAACTAGTGTATTTGGCCCCAGAAGTTTATACCAAATGCTTAATGGAAGACGCCGCTTTATGCCATTTGAAAAGTGATGTAATATGGAGTCTTACGCTGAGCAGCTTATAAGTGTTGCTGCACGAGAATAATAATAATAATAGATAGCATTTTTATAGCGCATATCCCCGCTCAACAGCAGGCTCTATGCGCTTTACACTATATTATGCAACCCAACAAGAAAACCCTTCCCGTGGGCCAAAATTTACGTATTGAGATCTGCACGTATTCTGACCCGAAGTACACTAATAATTTGCCGCATTGAACAATAATTTCGTGCCAATATATTCAACAGCTTCAAAAGTTGTGATGATTTGAATGATGTAGGGCAGGGAAACATACAATGTCGAAAATGGCGTCTAAAGTCAAGATATTTATTTATTTGCCAATCAGACATATTTATGGCTATTTTAGGTTATTGTGAATACAATTATCATTCCTTGGTATAATCACAAATCCATTTACTAACCATGGCGATCTAAAATCCTTCTATGAATGTAGCTTTGCTCATCGTAAATCCAGTGGAGATGGCAATTTGTTAGATTTAGGATTGGGTCAAGAAAATATAAAATAAACATGTTTATACACTGATTTTGCTGATGTTTTTAATTGAAAATAATACAAAAGGCACATAAGTTTACTCTGATTAGGTGGTAGTTTCACTGTTAAATTGTTATTTGTATAGATTTCCTGTTCCAGTAGTGTGAAAATCCCTCCAAAAGTGTAGAATAGGAATAATCACAGTCAAACCAGCCCTGACGACCGTCTGGCCAAGATAATCAACTGTACAAACAACAACTTCCCATTTTCATCCTTGCATTTTTTTTCTTCGTCATAATGACATGATCTTGTCCAAGATGTCCACTTGTCTAAGACGATCACTTTTCTCCTCAACAATGGGTGGCTCTCTTGGAAAAGTTTAGCTCGTTTAATAGTTCAACCATGTCCCATTGTTCTGAAAACATAAAAAAATGAGAATGGCAAAGTAGAATGAAGGTTAATGGGGTTTAACAAGTATCAATGCACTTTAGTAGGACAACAACCTATTTGCTTTTTGACATATTTATTACACTTTAGTATAAGAAGGTTAAAGCCGCCACCCCCTCTCTCGGACAGTTTTATTGTTGTTTTTTTGTTGGAAAAACGTAAGTCTTAGTGATTATTGTAAGAGAGGATAGCACAAACTTAAATAGGGGGAGTCTTCCAGATTTTGTCTTTATGTAAGTTCATGCAGGGGAGAAAACTCAAGAGTTACAACACTGAACAAAATTAAATGAGTTGTCTCACTGTTCTCATCACTCTGAAAGATGGTGAGGGAAAGGGGGGAAGGGAGATGGAGGTTTGGGGTGCCACTGATAGGTCTTACTTTTTTTTTTTTTCTTCTTTCCCTCTGTTTTGTCTGTATATTTGTCTTGTCTTTCTAAGCGCTCAATGACTGACATGGTGCTGATGTACCTCTCTATACTCGAACTGAACCATGAAGTACAATTAAGAAAGTAGTATATTTACGAAGAGTTCTTTATTTTTTCCTCTCTCCATGGGTGCTCTGGTGTGGTTTGCTTCTTCTTTCCTATCAAACATCTATTGTCTTTATCTCCCCTTCTTCATATTTATGTTTGTTACTCTCTTGTAACACCTCTAATCTTCTGGCGCTCATATGACCTTATGCAGTTGCGAGTGCCGTAAAACCTCTACTAAAACTACTTCCTCTGTCCTGTACAGGTTCAGCCCCTGGAATGAGGCAGTTCACCCAGACACGCGTAGACAAATGATTAACTCATCACAGGTGAGTCGGTGAAGGGAGGTGCCTGCACCATGAAAGTTTGGCGGTAGTTTCGGTTGAAAAGTTTCATATTGTTTTTGTCTTATTAAATCTGTGGCTCTCTTCAGACTTTGAAGGCTTTCTTTGTCAGGTATTTTTAGTATGTTCTCCTGCATGTGAAGAGCTGCTTTCTTGTTACTGTCAGTGTTTTTATTTTTTAAAATATGAAACTACGACATGTATTTCTTATACAGTGTACAAATACATTTTGTTGGGTAGTTAATGTGGTAGTTGTAGTTGTGATCTTAGTAGAACTTTATTTTCAGTGTAATGTTATAGCATAGCAATTGCTGGTTTCCGTGTTTTTTTCATTTTTTTCTCCCTTTGTCAACTTGAAGTCTTATTTGTTTCTAATGGCTCTCACATTTATTCACAGTTTTGTTTTTAGACCTCTACAGGGCTATATGAAATTATGTTGATGGTGCCATAAAACACGTACTCAAACAAACAAGGCTAAATGATTGTGGGTAATTGAAGGGTATCATCACAGGGGGCTCTTTCCTTCTCATTTTGAAATTTTGTTTCTCTAATTAGAAAGAATTTTTACAGTTCCAGATGTCTAGCTAATAACGTTCTATTGGTGAAGGTGGCAAATATGATGTGTTGGGATGGAATGTTACTGCAGAGGCTAAGAAGTGGTTCATTTTGTAGTTTTCTGTTTTATGGCTACTCTAAAATAATTTGAATACATGGCAGACCGACACTGTGGGTGCTCAGTCACAGCTGGTGATATAGTGTGACTTAAGGTTACGAAACATTTTTGAATCGTAATACGTTTTGTTGAATGTACACGATAGGCAATTTTTGTGGGATGATTCTTTTGGCATGTTCAAAAAACATACTTCCAGCACACTGATTCTTTCTTGATACAAGAGTTTTCCTCTTGTCTCCATCCAAACCAGGATCCTGACTGACTACTCATAAGAAATGGTAGAGGATGTTCTAGTACTTTTGGGTAATTCTTACTTCTTGCACAAGATGCAATAGACATGCAGTCTCACAATCTTTTGTCTATGCGGTGTAGGGCCCCACGTGTATACAGAGTCAAATCGTAATAATATTCATGTACCTTGAATCTCTGTGAAGGGAAAGCCTTGAACAATTGTTGTCTCTACAGTAACAATGCGCATGAATTGCCTTAACAATGTGGGTTTTATTTGTGTATTGAAACAATTGGTGCTCAGTTTTTGGTTTATTTGGGTATATTATAGTACAGTGCTTTGTAGCCCTGTATTGGTCATTTTTCCTCGAAAAAGAATTCTCTACTGTGTATTACTATTCTTCAGCAATGGTTTGAGGTTACTTTCCTTCATTTGTTTTGTTTTGTTTTTTCTTGTACTTTGGTTTGGTTTGTTTTGCTGGGGTATTAAAGGAGAAGTCGCACTTTTAAACAGCTCTTGGAGCAGGTGCAGTTGTGTTTTGAGTGACACGAAATGAAAAGTTCAAAACAAGTGCATTAGAAATGGAAGTATGGAAGTGATAATTAGTTTTCTATAAATATTTTGATATATGTTTCCTTCCATATGCCTACCATTTTCATTCGTCCATATTGATAGCAAATAGTAGTTATTGGTAGAAAGGTTTCAATGGCAGCCCTTTTTACTTGAACCGTTTCTTCATAGATGAACTGCCAGTCTTTCTCAACATCTACATTGCGTGTAAGACAGATTAGACTGAAGAGCTTTAAGAATAGTATCAATTCAAATGATCTAAATTTTGAACACTTTGAATGACAATATGGTTTATTGAGTGGCAGAGTAACTTGCATCGCAGGATTCAGGGTATAATAGAGAATAAGAGAGTAAGAGAATAAGAAAGTAAGTTTGTTTTAAGGTGCGGCGGGTCCCTTAAAGGTTTTTGAATTGCTTGTGACATTCTTGTGAGTCCCGACCTGTTGTCTCTGTGAATGGTTCTAACATACTATTGTTGCTCTGCATGCCTTATGTTGCCTGGATGTTGGGCAGTTCGGTGGTAAGTGGAGGACTTTCAACAGCGAGTTAAAATTTATTTAATAAGTTACACCCAACAAAGAATACTTTTCTTGCTTTGTTTTTGTCAGTATTTTTTTTTCTTTACTTTTAGAGCAGATGTCAGAAAAGGAAATGATTTGACTTGCTGGTCGATTGGGATAATCAGTCAGGCCATTTTCTTAAATCATGCAACAGAATACAGATTAGATTAAAAGTATATTATACTTTGCTGTTAGGGGGCGTGGGGGCTTTTTTTTTATGCGTTCTCATCTATAAATAGCTTTGGACAAATATGGAGTTTGTGTGACATAAATATCGTCTTTTTTAATGCTAACCCCCACCTTCGTCTGTCTTGGTGTTGATTGTTCTGTTTAGAAGAGAGGTCAAGGCCATTGGGTGAGTACGACAGAAGTAAAGCACCCCTGCCTTGCGATTCCCCCCCTCTATCCCCTACCACCATCACCTTTTTTCCTGGCTTGCCCTAGTCCTGTTGCTTGATGAAAAATAAGGCTTTGCATTTCACAGCTCTTTGTCCTCTCCTGACTGCAAGAAGAAAACTGAGGATCTATGGTCATTATATGGAGCCCATTCATGACTAGGGACAAATGAGTGGATAATGATAATAATCATTCTTTCTTTCTTAACCTGTCATGTTTATTTTTAGTTTGAAGAAACTGCGCAACTGAATACACAAATTACATGTACATGAAAATGATATTGTACTTTGCTAGGGGGGGGGGGAGCTTTTTCCTTCGTGTTCCCATCTGTTCATAAGTCAATCATAACAAATTCCAGTGCAAAGACATTGACAAGGAAAGTTTCGTTGAAAATGGGGTGGGGGGGGGGGCACTGTGGCTTTTCTTACCTTAGATTTAGTTGATTGTAAAACATTCTCTAATGGAGCTTGATAAATTTATGTATTGTCAATGTACTTTGATTAAAGCCAAAGTTAACGTTATATATATATATTTTTTTTTAATTGAAAAGAACTGTCCTTATTTCATGTTTTTTTTTTTATCTCAGGCCAAAATATCTTTTTGATAACTTGGAAATTTTCTGCTTCGTTTCCTTTTTACATGATCCACGGCCATTGCACAAGGAATGCTGTAATGGACTGGTTTGATTTTGGCCTGAGTCTAAAGAATTATCATAGAACATTTGCAATGTTTCGTCGCGGCACACTGACGATATATCATCTCTGGTTGCTTCTTGAATTGTTGCTTCATGGAAGTGCACTTAAGGATCTTTTCTTTTTTCGAGCTTTTATGCCTCTGTTACGAAGTCCCTCTTCAGCTTTACCTCTCATGATAGATTTTTGTATCCTTCATAACTCTTGCTTTTTACCTTCCTAATAATTTTCTATCATGCACCCAGGAAATCATGAAATGCCCCCTTTAAGGTTGTTCACAAGACTAGTTTTTCTTGTGTTATCAAAATACATTTTGTGAAGTATAATTTTTTTCTAAATATGTGCTTAGTAATTTAGGCTCTTGCTCTCTCTTCGTCTTTGTTGCCTTTTCTCACTCTCTCTCTCGCTCTCTCTCTCCCCCCACCTCCCCCCCCCCCCCCCTCTCTCTCTCTCTCTCTCTCTCTCTCTCTCTCTCTCTCTCTCTCTCACACACACACACACACACGCACGCACAGCTGTAATGGTCAGGATGAAAAGTATGTCCCAAGTTTCCGTCTCTCTCTCTCTCTCTCTCTCTCTCTCTCTCACACACACACACACACACACACACACACACACGTGCACGCACGCACAGCTGCAATGGTCAGGATGAAAAGTATGTCCCAAGTTTCCGTCTCCTCTTCACACCGACTTAACATAACCATTCCTCCACCTATCTCTTAACACTACGTGATACACTTTACATGTCAATGGTCAGCTTTTAAGAATTATTTTTTGTGGTCCACTTCTTATTTTTGTTAATCTTTTCAATGTTTTGGGGTGGGTTTTTTTCGTCCGTGACTTATTACAAGCACAATTAGAAATAAAGATAAATGTAGTAGTGTGGCTGGTACTCAAAGTCAGCACTTACTTTTTTTTTTAGTGTAGAGTTTTAAAATTAAAACCTTAAAACCTAAATGAAAATGTATCCTCTCCTTCCTCCAGTCTGCAAAAGTGACGTTTAAACACCTAGTGCTTTTTAAGTTTTCCTTTTTTATATTCTTTTCTTATTCTACTTGGTTTTTCTTTGCTCCCCCCCCCCCCCCCCGAGGTAGTGCCACTGACTGTAGTGTCTTTAGGCCATTCCCAAAGGGGGGATATTTCTCGTTCAAGCACAGTAGAATTGTAAATGGGCTGATTCATGTCACGCTCATAACTGTGCCTGATCTGCAACAGGGAACTGCTGCTTTTTCTTTCCTAATCCTTACTATTGTCATTTTGCCTCTACTTCTTTTGTATGTTTGTCACTCTCTTGTGACCTGCTGTTTTTGGGGTGCCTTGATAGTCGAAGCAGACCTTGTGCTGTTGAAGCTAGAGAGGTGAGCAGAATAAGTCTAACTCCCTGTAAGGACTTCTCTGTTGACAGCCACCCCTTGGCGCTCATATGACCTTATGCGGTTGCAACCTTCTATTATTTAAAAAAGAAAAAATTTCTTTGCTTAATAGAAACAGAACAGTTTTCACTTCAGCTTTTTTGTTTGAAATCGAACATTGAGTCTGCATTCTTAGTAATCGTAGTGCTTGCTCTTTCAGCATGCTTTATATCTCTATGTGAAATACCTGCAAATGCAAAAAGCACAGAGAGTATTATGTAACTTTTTAAACATTGTTTTTTTCTTCCTCGGAGACTTTAGCAAACAGATATGTGTTCTGCTCTTGTTGTTTGTGTCCAACACAGTTATTTGAGTTGTGTTGTTTGCTGCTAAAAAGGGATTTTTTATTTTTTTGTTGTTCAGTTTAGTTTATAACGTATTATTAAAAATTGTAGTTTTGGATGTACATTTTCTTATGCGTAATATGAGAAGTTAAATGAGGGCTTCTTCTGGTTGTATACAAAACTGTCTCTGTTCTTGTGCGTTGTTTGCTGTATTTGTACAAAAAGTAACTTCTGAAAGAAAAGAGACTTGGTGAATAGAATACAATGGGAACTAATATGTGGTGTTTTAAATAATGTGCAATGTGTCGATAGCTTGTGAATCTTTATAGCAGTAGCTCTGTTTACCTTTGTCCACTCTCCTTTTTGCATGCTTTGCTAGTCCATTTGACTTATCAAATTTTCTGGAGGAAGTGCGTAGTATAGCTTCCAAAATTGTCTTATTGTTGTAGCTACTATTTCTTTCACCACTGCTATAGATTGAGCCATATGTTTGAAAAATTTTTTTTCTACTTTTGTTTGCATCGTCAGTGTTTTAGCTTCTGTTTTTTCCTTGCAGATGGTTGGTGCAACCGGTTCTTTTCCTCTTCTCTGTCGTCTCTTGCCTGTTTGTCTTACGTTTCCCCTGCGGTAAACGATCGTTATTGTGTGGATGTGCTTCTCTCTACTCAAACAAGCTGTGCACTGAATATTTCTATCCCTTTTTTCTCGTCTCTGGTGCTGGTGGTTTGTGTGCACGCGCTTATCAACTGCTTCATGGGAAAACCCCACCATACGCCATGTTGAAAACATGATGTGTAATGGATGCTTTCTTTGAGCAGCTGATGTGATCTGCTGTAACCTCTTCCTCTTGTGAAACCTTTTCTTATTCAGCTTCATGTCAACAGTTTACAGCATAGCTTTCCCACTGTCAGACCAGTGAGAAACTGCTTACCCCTCAAAATGTACATGCCATCTATTGATATCTCTTCTTTTTTACTTTGACTTTTTTGAGCCATTGTTTCATATTTTGCTGATGCTTAAATTGAAACTCATATCTCTGTGCTTGTTGGTTTTTACGTGGTGTCCTTCGGCATTCTCACCTGACCACAACGGTGTCGATGGGGATGTAAAAAACATTTACATTAGAAAAGGAACATACAAACCCCCCAACCCCCCCCACCCCCCACCCCCCACCCCCCACCCCCCCCCCACCCCACACACACACACACACATACACACACACACACACCAACACCCGTACCAATTTCATTGCATACCGGCTTTGTCTTTGCTATTTTCATCTCACCTGGCCAGACATCAGCACCTAACATTCTTGCTTTTTGTTTGTACAATATCTATCCTCGTCTCAGTATTCAAAGTGTTTTGCTGGGGTTGTTGGGCTGTAAGTTATGCAGTCCCCTTCCTTGTTTTACAAGTTCCTGCTGTCTTAATCCTGTCGTAATCTGTGTGGATGGTAGGAAGGCTCTCTTGGTTTGCTGTTCTTTTTACCCCCCCCCCCCCCCCCCTCAACACACACTCTCCCCCCCCCCCCCCCCTCTGTTCTTTCTGTCTGTTTGTCCTGCTTTCCCCTAGAACTAAACGACTGTTTTTATGTTGATCGATATAATGCTTCTCTTTTCTGAAACAGTCAGTTTATATAGATAGTTGCTGTGCAGAATTATAGCAGACTGCAGCTCCATAGCATGTGCCTTGTGTCTGTGGTCAACTGAATTGTTTGCACTTTAGCTGTTTAAAGGGTACATGTACATGGGTGGTTGGTGAGTGCTCTGGTGTGGTTTGCTCCTTCTTTTCTATCAAACATCTATCGTCCTTATCTCTTCTCTTTCTTTTACTTGTATGTTACTCGATAGTAACGCCTCTAATCTTTTGCACTTATGCTACTTATTTGTGTTACAAGTTCCGAAAAACACTTACTTAAACGAAGAGTAGGGCTTTGGGGCTCTCTCTCACTTCAAGGTCTTGTGAAATATGGTTTTTCCAGTGGACATGATATTACTTGGGTGATATCAGTTCTAGTCAGTTGAGAGAGAGAAAAGAGAATGCAACATGTGTTCATTTAATGATGATGGATCTTTTCTACTCTTTTCAAATGTCCTGCTAAAAAAATCTTCTAGTTGGGAATGCCATATCTGTCTAGACCGTTGTCTGTGGTATAAAGGTTAAGTGTGGGTGGTTGGCGGGTGCTCTGGTGTGGTTTACTCCTTCTTTCCTATCAAACATCTATCCTCTTTATCTCCCCTTCTTCTTTTTTATGTTTGTTACTCTCTTGTAACACCTCTAATCTTCTGGCGCTCATATGACCTTTTGCAGTTGCGAACGCCGTAAAACCTCTACTAAAAACTTAAATAAAAGCTAAAGGTTAAGTGCTTTGTCGTCCCATGCAGGAAACGTACATGTGATTCCTGTGTGGGGAGGTTTTTAAAAAATTGAATATCTCTGTCCATCTCGTCTGCTGGGATGTTGTATCCCTTGTAGCCCGGGTTGACTCAGACAGGCAAGATCAAAGCAACCTACCTCCTAAATAATCTGAAATTGAGTTGATGAGGGCTTGAAACACCTGCAGTTACAATAGTTACTGCATATCTATGGGTGGTTGGAGGGTGCTGTTGGTAGGCCTCGCTTCTTTCCCATTATATCTATTGGATGTTTCTCTGTCTTGTCCTTTCCAGGGATAAAATTTTGCATCCAGTACATTTGTACTGGGTGTTGTTGAACAAAGAATGACCCATGTGTGTGTAGTGTATGGGGTTGGCAGAAGTCTATTTCCTGTGTGGGGAAAATTTATTATTGAGTATCTCAGGTCTTTCTGTGTTGTGTCCTTCTCAGCCCAGGCTGGCCACGACAAGCAGGGTCGAAACCCACCTCCTAGATGATCTAAATTGTGTCGATAGGGGCTTAAGATGTCTACATTTTTTAAAAAAAGAGAGCGGGGATGTTTGAGTTTCCATGGCTTTCCAATCTCTCGGTTTAATTCTGTCGAGGTTGGACGTTAGTTCCTGCATTTTGGTTATATTTATAACCTCATTGTGTACAAAGTGATAATAGGCCCGTATATTACGTAGCACTAGTACAGTACCATATTGATTTGGGTTTTGTTGTTGATTTCATTTTAATTTACAGGTGGTTAGAGGGCACCACTGCCACTGGAAGTTCTTACTTTTTTGCTTTCTCTCTGTTGTTTCTGTCTGTCTGTCTGTCTGTCTTACTTTCCCCCCGCACTAAATGACCATTATTGTGTCGATGTGCTTCTCTTTACTCACACAAACAAACAAAACATTGTTTTAGTTTGTTGGTTTTAGGTAGGGGGAGGGGGAATGAAGTGATGGAAATTAAGGACTCGAATAAAATGTCTAATCAATGTGACCTTCCCGTCTTTTCTCCAGAGGCAGTCAAGTGATGCTGGCTCAGCCAACCCTTCTGACCTTGGTTTATCCTGGATGGAAGCGGGACAGACCAAGATCTTCAGCCGGGACGATGCGAGCTCAGCATAGTGTGTGTGATGTGTGGAGAAAGAGGCTGACCCTGATATTCCCCAACCCCCCCCCTCACAGAATCAAATGTTTGTTTATGAGGGTGAAAGTGTTCCTGGCTGTGAATGTGGTGATGTGAAACTCTGCTTGCTTGTCGTCGTCGGCTGATTGTGGTGGGATATGATGGGGTCATGTCGAATGAACTTATGATGACCTGTGTTAAATAGCAATTGTGTAAACTAGAATAGTGTTGAGGTACTTGGGACAAATGGAAAAAGGCCCCTGCTAGTTCAGAAGTTTGTGTTAAGTTCGGTTGTTATATGTGACCGTTATCTTATAAATGTCTAATATCTCACTGATGAAAAGTACGACATGTTAGACGTTTCAACCCAGCTGGTCACCTTTCTTATATATGTTTTATGAGATTTCTCCCTAGGATGCCGCTAGTTATAAAATTATAGATATATGTATCATAGTAATAGAAATAATAAAAGTTTGTTTGCTTAGCTTCCATTCCAACAGGGCTCAAGGTACCTTAAGTTCTCCAGGACATAACTAGTCATTTCGTAAGATATTACTATCCTACTGCATGGAAGTGAAGCCCTGCAGTTATACACTCACATTCCCTCACTACCCCCCCCCCCCTTTGTTTTTCCCTCCTTTCCTCCCTCCCTCCCTTACACACGTGCACAGACACATATGCAGATATTTTGCATATTGGCGACTTTAACTTAGCGTAGATATTTAGCATGCTCCCGAAATAGAGTTGGTGCACTTGTAACAATAATTACATTTTGTTTAAAAGAAAAACTTTCTGTTGCAGCATTTGGTCCGTGAACAGCACAAATTGATTATGTGGTACTGTTATACTTATAGCATACCTGTATGCTTCCCGGGAAGCTGAGAATGTTTCGGAGTGTTCTATGGTCTGCTGGGGTAATAATATAGTGTAAAGCGCATAGAGCCTGCTGCTGAGCGGGGATATGCGCTATACAAATGCTATCTATTATTATTATTATTATTATTATAGGTGCTTCAATTTTTTTCTGTTATGGGAACAGGAAAAATAAAAAGATTTCTTGTCGGGTCTCCTTCGTCACAAACATATGCTGGCAGAAGAGGTATATGGTGACCATAATTTGGACAATGTTTTGGTATACTGTATATATATTCGCCTATGATATGAGGGATTTTTTGCAAAAATTGTGTCCCAAAAGTTTCCCCCTCCCTGAATTATACAAGAGACGTACAGCTGGGATTGGGGGCCAACAGAGGGGAAGTAATGACGAATAGGATTTTTCAAATGCCGAGACCAAAGAAAGCAAGGAGAACATGCTAAACAGCCTACGAAAATTGAAAGAAAGACTTCACTGGGTGGACTTTTGCAGTCTCAGCACAACAACCCACAGTTCTTAAAGGTAAAAACGCTATGTTTGATGCCTGACTTTTACTCGATTCCACCCTTGATGAGCCCCCACTTGCATGTCAGAACTTCACCCCTTATTATATGTACGACCTACAAAAATGGGCCTATTTTGGAGTCAAAAGTATACCCTTCCGTATTATACACGAGGCCGTGTTATAGGTGAGTCTGTACCGTTGCTTTGTTTGGAAATCGAAGTAGAAGCGGCAGGGAGAAAAGATCTGGTGTTTTTACTTGATTTTTATTTATTTATTAATTAATTTTTTTTTTCAAATTTAGTGTTTAACAAATTGAATGGCTTTTTCTGTCTCATCTAGTTTTTTATTTCCCCAAATCTAGCTTTTTTTCTGGATGAATGAGAGTCAACTCTTGCATGACTCCCAGGGACTGTCTGTGCGACTTCTGTGATATGTTAGTATTGTGAGGGACAAGAATTGTATGTCATTTATAAGGTGTGGAGGGGGTTGGGGTGTCTGTTCCCCCCCCCCCCCCCCCCCCCCCCCCCCTCTCTCTCTCTCTCTCTCTCTCTCTCTCTCTCTCTCTCTCTCTCTCTCTCTCTCTCTCTTTCCCCCCCCTGGAATTTGATGTTTAAATAGGCATGTGTGAAAGTGACACTGTGCTTGAGGGGAAGTGTGGAACACATACACTTATCGGTTACTGTGTTGCTTCTCTTTTAACTCAAATTGGGTACTTTGTACAAAAACGAAATGATTTCCGCGTCCCTCCGATTTCGCTACGTGTGTGCTAGACTGTAGTAGGAAAGTATTTGTCCTGGTTAACATTACAGACTGGATCTGCACACATTTCCTTTGCTTTCATATGCAGTGCATTTCGCTCATCTTGGCTGTTATACAATTTAGTAAAAGGAGAAGTGTACATGTTTGGTCACAGATATTTTGCCACTACCTTAGAATAACAAAGTTCTGACATTTTTGTCTGTTTTGAGTTACTTTGACCATGAGGTCAGAAACTGAATGTTCTATCTGCTCTATCAAAATCGTATGATTATTTGGAGTCGTTTCATTATCAAGATATTCTAAGAATTGCTTTTGAAAAAGCTTGACATGTTGTGAAACTCAAAATTTTTCATTTCAAATTTTCTCAAAACTGAGTGCTGAGTAGATAAAACTATGTAATTCCAGGGTAGCAATTTACATCATGTAAGCACTTCGGTTTTAGTACAAGAGTTTATTGAGAAATTCTCTTAGAACTTGATCTAATAGTGTTGGTTATTACTATTACTGACTGCTATGAATGAATCATGAATTTATTAAAAAGTTAATTTGTCTTTAACAGTGTAGTCCTTTTTTGTTATTATTATTAACATGGCTTTGTTTTATTAACATAGGACCATTAAGAGATTTTACTGGGTTTTTGTTCTGTGAGTTACCAGGGTTTATGCACTTGGAACCAGAATTTAGTCTTTTTTGGGGGGCTTTTGGATTTGTATACCATAGAGTGACTGTCGTGGCGAAACTAATGATAATATGTGTTCTTTTCTGTATGTGAAAATGAATTCTTTGATTTATGACATGTATATATATGTTGAGAAGATTGTGTTTGAATTTAAAGGGTGCCTAGGTTGAAAAAACGTGTTCATGCCTGTACAAATGAGCTTAGTCTGCTTTTATTCCTAATGAATATGCCAATCTTTCCATTGTATTTGTGTGAAGATGTGTGCTTTTGCCTGTGTTGATCTCAGTGGTGTCTTTGAATGGAATGCAAGCAAATGAACATTTGATGCATTTTCTTCTCACTTGAGACTTATTACATGATCACAGTTTATGTGCATGTCGCAACCTTTCTCCTATTTTCTTTTTCAGCCCTCCTTGACCTCCCCCCCCCTACCCTGTATTCTCTCCTCCTCCATACCCTCTCCTTCTCATCTGTACCTCCCCTGTCGTTGTATAAATTCCTTGCATTTATATAGGGCTGATTGTTATATCTAGCACTTGCATCCAAAATCAAAAGGTTATTGCACTGCTCTACGCCAGCATAGAGCTAGGGTTGGTTAAGTGATGATGGCCATTTGTTGGTGGACACATTATTTAGGTATAGTTTCACTTCTTGTATACTGTAATAAATAATAATGCTTTTGCTTCTTTTTTTTTTGTCAAATGGTGATCAGTTTGTTGGTATAAGTATAAGTTAGTTCTCAAATAGCCATTTTCAACCCTCTGCATTTATCAAATCCAGTTTTCATATCAGAGTCACTCGTTTACTAAAGGACCCATATTTAATCCTGAAAGGAAACCGCATTAACTTAAAGATATTATTCAAGTCGTATAATCTTATTTAAAGATCACTTTGTTTGTAGCTTTCATACTTGTTTCTTTTTTTTTAATGGTTAGTGTGTGCTTGAGTGTCTTTTTTAAGCTCGAAAAGTGAATTTCATTGTGCTGCAACATGTTCTAATTCCACTGAGTTTGAGTTTTACATTGTTTTCCAATAATGGACAGCTAACTTGAGAATGGGACATCTCATTGTACAAAAACCTGACATGGAATTTTTGTTGTTGGTTGTATTCACATAAAGAGGACAGGGTTTGTGAGTTGAGCTTGTGATGTTACTGCTGCAGGAGTTTGGTATGAATATTTGTTTGGTACTTAGATTGGAATTGTGCCGTGAGTCAAAAAGGGGTTACAGTTGGGGAAAAATGGTTGCCATGTAAAAGGGGAGCTCATATTTTTCTCTGTAGTGACTATGTCACGGGCTCTGGATATATTTGATGTAAACGTGTGATCCTGGATGTGCGGGATATGTGCAGAGAATGCTACTGACTGTTGTATGTAAAGAGAAAGCTACATGTATATAATGACTAAGGTATGGGTAGAAAAAGCTTGTATATGACTGATATTATGT
The DNA here is from genome assembly GCF_000002075.1 of Aplysia californica. NCBI lineage: Eukaryota > Metazoa > Mollusca > Gastropoda > Aplysiida > Aplysiidae > Aplysia > Aplysia californica. The sequence goes on along the minus strand of NW_004797734.1, from coordinate 34,077 downwards.
AGAGAAAGCTACATGACTGAGGTATGTGAAGCAAAAAGGCAAACGACTGAGTTATGTGTAGAGAAAACTACATGACTGAGATACCGGTATGTGTAGAGAAAGCTGCATGACTGAGATATGTGTAGACAAAGTTATATAATATATGACAAGATGTGTTTAGAGAATGTTATTGGCCAATATGACTGAATGATTAGTAGGGCAAAAAGGAAAAAGTGTATGTTTATTTGTCTTGGTTGTGCAGGCTCCTGGTTCTACTATATGTACTTTCTCTTTTTTTTAAGTTTCCTTAGGTTAGGTTGTGATGCGGGTAATTGACTCGAGGTTTGAATCCCCAATGGATACCTGAACAAAGTATTATTATGTTTATTTGAGGTTTTGGCTCTCCACCTTTCTGGCTTGTGGGTGGTTTGCGGGTGCTCCCTCTTTCCTATCAAACATCAATAGTCTTTTTATATCACCTGTTTCTTTTATTTGTATGTTACCATCGGGTAACACCTCTAATCTTCGGCACTTTTACACTTCTATGACCTAATTGTGTTGCAAATGCCGTACAACCCTTACAAAAACTTTTTAAAAGCCTTCTGGCGTAGTCCTTTTAGTTGGAGGGTGTTGTTAGATCTGAGGTCCTGCCTCCCATGTGACTTTTGTGTGTTGAGACAAGCATTACACATTAAGTTGATTAACCATACCTTGCCATTCTGAATCAGGTTTTGCAAGTTTAGTTATGCAATGTGGCTGTAAGTTGGTTTATCAAGATGTGTGTGGGTGGAGGTCCCTCTTCGGGCAAGCTGTTGTGATTCTGTTGACTTGAAATTGAAAGAAGAGCTTATTTATTTATATAAATTTCATGAGAGTTGGAAGTGTTGTGCACGAGAATCTTGCAATTGAATAGAAGATGTCACTGGTAGGTCCTTCTTGTTTACTTTCCCTCTGTTCGTTTCTGTCCATCTGTCTGTCTGTCGTGCTTTACCCCTGCGCTGAGTGACCTTTGTTGTGTAAAATTGCTTCTCGTAACTCTTAAACTCAACTCTAAGGCAAGAGAGCCTGTCAGTGTCACAAGTAGAGACAAAATGTGATGTGGTGGCGGGTTTCTGACGCGTTTTGCGTCTGTGACTTCAGCATGAAAGTTTCATAGTCCTATACATGTATATTATATCGTCGTCTCGGAACTATTTGGTACAAAGTGCACTCTATAGCTATGTGCTTTTTGGACAAAATAGCTCTGAGGCGATGATATATTTCAAAGAGGCGTTTTGCTGCTCCTGCCACGATGTGCTCCTGTTTGTTAATGACGTCGGAATTAGTTAATTTTATATCATGTATTATTGACTGTATCTTTGACAGTAACGCTTGTCATTTAACAGAAAAACATATATATGCCAAAGATGAAATTTTACAAGAAAGGCAAAAAAACTAACTTTTTATGTGTGTTCCAAATTAATTTAAATAAAATTTGGTCGATCTGATTATTTTATATCAATATTCACTGGCCACTATAACTTTTGTCAGATTTGCTGAGATAAATTGTTGTGGAATAATGTATCAAATTTTCTTTTGTCATAACAATATCGATACGTAATTAGGTGACAATGCAAATTTTCAAAGTCCCAAAACTTCCTTAATTTTAATTTTAAAGCCATAAAAACAAGAATAGAAAGACACGCAATGAAAGCAGCTTTCTCCCATAAAGACGCAACTTGTCCTAATTTAATTACACACACTGGTATACGTTTTTTGTCATACAAGAGTAAGACGGCAGAATGCTTTGCTCAAACTGTTCTCCCCATGGCCATGAGGATCAATAGAGTTGTCTATTCTTTTCTTTTTCCTCCCGACTCCTCACTCACGTCTGTGCACGTCTGTACACGTCTGTACACGTCTGTGCACGTCTGTACACGTCTGTGCACGTCTGTGCACGTCTGTGCACGTCTGTACACGTCTGTGCACGTCTGTGCACGTCTGTGCACGTCTGTGCTGTTACACACGGGTAGTTGGTTGGTGGACCCTCTGCTGTGGTTTGCTCTTTTTTTCTTTGTACGTTGCTGCTGTCAAGTAACATCTCTTAATTAACACTAGAGCTGGGCGAAGAGTCGATTCCGGAACCGATTCCCACGATTAATACTACGGAAGTAAAGTTCCGTCTCCTTTTTACGTATACCAACGGTTAACGGTTATTTTTATCATTAAACACTTTTTTTTTTTTTTTTACTAAACTAAAAGAAATTATTTTTTGAAAAATAGAAGTTGATGCTTCGTAGTATTCCGAAATCAAGGCTATCCTAAATTCTGAAGATGTTCGGAGCCAACCAGGTAACCACCTGAAGAAATCACGTCATTAGAAAGTAAGTAATTGGGTTCGGAGTCGATTCCTACGATTCCTAGCTTTCAATAATCGGGAACCTTGCCGCCCAGCACTACTTAACACCTCTAATCCTCGCCACTTGTATGACCTAAGTGTATTGCAAGTACCGTGAAACTCTCCCTAAACTGAAATTCACCTCTGTGGCTATTAAAGGACACAGAATTTGATCTAGTGTGGGTTGCGAAAGCACTTTTCGCTGTTGAATGTTATTTCCAGTACATGTCTCTTATCTCTTGGCAAATGAAGGGTTCAGTGAAAAAAAACCCAGGTGTTACAACTAACTGGAAATCGCGAGGGTGTCAATTTTCAAAGCTAGTTGACTCATAACTTCCTTTTTTACTGGTGGTTTATTGTCAATGTTTGGTTGGACGTGAAGTTCAGCAAATCAAGCAAAATTGATCAGAAATGCAGTTATGTCAACTTATGACTAATATGAGTCTACACTACAACTACAAGCTCTTGAACTTGATACCCTCGTACTCATTCATTTCGTTGTGGGGTGGATAACAACACCCATTTCTTTTCCCTTGAGCCCTTCAGATGCGCTGACCGTTGTCCTACCCCTGTGAAGTGCCTTCCCTTACCAGTATGCAGCTGTGACTGGAGCAGATCTTGAGGCTCTTTGGGTGATGTGTTGAGCCTGCACACGTACACTCGTCGTACACACGCACGCACGCACACATTCACACACACACACACCCACCCACACACACACGCTCACACACACACATGCACACATACAAGCATGATACTATTGATACACCCATCATATACAAACACATACCTCTTCTTTATTCTCGTATATAATATAAATATTATATTTTCTTTAACTACATTGTAACATCTTCATTGTATTATTATCATTAAAATACGGAAAACATTTTCTTTTTTGCTTTGTTTTGTTTTGTCTTTTGTTTGTGTATTTCTCTCAGTAAGTCTGTGCATTTGTTTATTTCTTGTCTTGATACAAGTACAAGACTCGAAGCAATGTGAAGATGCATGTGGGTGGTTGGCGGGTGCTCTGATGTGGTTTGCTCCTTCTTTTCTTTCAAACATCTATCGTCCTTATCTCCCCTACTTCTTTTTTATGTTTATTACTCTCTTGTAACAGCTCTAATCTTCTGGCGCTCATATTCATATGACCTTATGCAGTTGCGAGCGCCGTAAAACCTCTACTAAAACAAACAAGAAGATGCATACTATAATAATTTCACTTCCCATTTTTTAG
>NW_004797734.1:27990-29630 GCF_000002075.1 Aplysia californica | reverse complement strand
GGGGGGTTATACTCTGACCTGAGAAACAGATTTACAAAAAAATTATATAGATTGGAAAACAGAAAAATAGAGGAGACGACAAGAAGATAAATTAAATAGATTTTGTATCTCTTCCCTCTCAAATTCTGTCTTCATACTGCATATCCAAGTTGTTTCCCGGCTCTTTACTATTCATTTTGATTTACACCTTCCATAATTCCAGATGTTTATATGTAAATGTGCGTGTGTGTGAGTGTATGTGCACGTGTGCGAGAGAGAGGGGGGAGAGATGGGGAGTGTGTGTGTGTGTGTGTGTATGAGAGAGAGAGAGAGAGAGAGAGAGAGAGGGTGTAATACACTGAAAAACAGATTGACAAATATATATATAAATCAGAAAACAGAAAGATGGAGGAGACGACAAGAAGATAAATAAATTTTGTATCTCTTCCCTCTCAAATTCTGTCTTCATACTGCATATATCGAAGTTGTTTCCCTGCTCTTTACTATTCATTTAGATCCACACCTTCCATAATTCCAGACCTATTGACCATGTCCCTCTGTTGGGACGTATCAAGGATGTCAAGATCTGAAGGGAGGGGAGTAGTTCTTGGGTGACCTTTCTTCTGTGTGCGAGAGAGAGGGGGAGTGTGAGTGTATGTGTGTGAGTGAGTGTGTGTGTGTGTGTGCGTGTGTATGTGTGTGTGTGTGTGTGTGAAAGAGAGAGAGAGAGAGAAGGTGAATTACACAGAAAAACAGATTTAACAAAAATATGATTCGGAAAACAGAAACAAGGAAGAGACGACAAGAAGATAAATAGATTTTGTATCTCTCTCCTCTCAAATTCTGTCTTCATGTCGATGTTGTTTCCCGGCTCTTTACTATTCCTTAACCTTTACCCTTTCCATAATTCCAGACATATTGACCATGTCCCTCTGTTGGGACGTATCAAGGATGTCAAGATCTGAAGGGAAGGGAGTAGTTCTTGAGTGACCTTTCTTCTGTGTGCGAGAGAGAGGGGTGTGTGTGTGTGTGTGTGTGTGCGAGAGAGAGAGAGAGAGAGAAAGAGAGAGAGAGAGAGAGAGAGAGAGAGAGAGAGAGAGAGAGATTGTGTTGTAATGTATGTGTTTTTAAAGAGTGCGTGTGCATTGTAGTTTATATCTACCCGGTATATTTCCCTGGACGTCAATAAAATCTTACACGAATAGAACAAACACAGACATAAAAAAACCTCTGGTTCATTTGGTTTATTTCAGTATTGTCGTTTATTCTCCATTCTTGGTCAACAATATGTAAACAACATGATGCATTTCCAGTACATTTTTCTCCCATTCATAATGATAAATAATGACTAGCCGACAGTTCATTGCAAGCCTCTGGGTACAAAAGGGTTCTATGTAAGGCAAAAAACAGATCAACGTACAGCAGATGGAACCCTTTGGGTTTCCACACACCCACGCTATCTCAACAAGACTACAGGATATGATCTGTTTCACCCATGCGGAACGAGGTCACGGTCACAAAACTAAACGTTTTGGGGGAGGAAAAAATTAGTTCAACTCTCAGGTCTATGCATTTGCTTTGAACAATTAGAGGGTGTGAAACACCTCACAAACAGGATTTTTCAGATAAAATTGACCTACTATGAGCCACAAAGTCCCCCC
>NW_004797734.1:25647-27323 GCF_000002075.1 Aplysia californica | reverse complement strand
CATCAGGTCAAAAACAAGAACATGAAATGTCCTCATGATTGCACATTAAATTTCAACCGTACCACATCATTTTATCGTCATCAAGGGTGAATAAATAATACGTACAGTTTATCAGTTTACGCATCAACATCATTTTAAAACAAACGAGCTGAAAAAAAAAATAACAAAAATGAATAAATAAAAAGACTAGATGTGGAATGAACTGTTCAAGTAAAACACGTCAACAAAAGCAACAAACCGGCCGTTTTAAAAACAACAGTGCAAAAATCAACATGACATCAACACTAAGTTAAGCATTGTCAAGAGTTATGATAACGCGAAACTAAGAAATCAGGATCACTGACAAAGAAATTGAGCTCGAATCATTCGGCCTTCATTTCGATACGAAGTATGGCACGCAGTAGAGTTAAATAGTACAATTTTGGACACAATGTTCATTAATTATATTGCCACATAATAATCCCGCGGTATGTCAATTCTTGCACAATAGAAAAATATTATGTACGTACAAACAGGACGGGCGAAATGGGAAAGTAGAAAATGATACACTCCACATAAAAAGCTTTGCGCAGTATTCCGGTCTTTCCAAGTCGCCTGGTCTGCCCACAAGACGCTACAATATTGCCTTAGAAAATTACAAAGGAAAATTTGAATCAAGACATAACGTATGATTACGTTCGAGCCAGAGAGCTGACTTAAGGGGAACTCGGTGAAGCGAAAAACTCCTCCACCCATAAGCCACCATCGTAAACAGTGCAAGAAAGGTGGGGAATGAAATGAAAGTCAAAGACCGACGTCATGCTGTGACGCCACATGTAAAGGGAGCACGTCATCTCCTGCTGTAGTCACGGTAACATGTATCCATCTTCTTTATTTCTTACATTATGGCCTTAAGAGAGCGAATTCGAAGACTGGATTATGGAAGTTTTGAACATGCCTGAGTCGACTAGTAAAAAATCGTTGGCAAAGCCCATTGAGTAAATAAGAACCAAAGATTTCATTCACAGGTAGTTCATTCTCTTTAATCACCACCCACCCAAAAAAAATATTTTTTTTAAAAATATATATATATATTAAAAAATTCCTGTCCTCAACAATTCGTGCACAATACTAAATATTTGGCAACAGGCGATGATGAAAATATTTCATTCCGTTTCTCAAACAGAGGTTTGTTTAGAATTCAAAACAAACTTTTCTCCTACTTTTTGTAAACCGTACAAGAGACGTCACTGCCTCAGATAGGCTAGATTCCCGGTTTCAAGCACACAATGATACACCGGTGCTTCTCAGGACATAAAGCAAAACCAGAGAATTAAGTACATTTGTACTTTGAAGGCAACTTTTGGCCAATTTCCACCCATTACAGCACAGCTCTGAAGTATTTAAAAGGGAAAGGAAATTGTATGCTTTTAAAAGCCACCCCACCACCCCACCCCCCTCCAAAAACCCCCCATCCAAAGCAATCTCTCTCCAAGCACCAAGAACACGATCTGGAATAAGGAATGACGTCACGTGACGTCAACAAAATTAGAAATCCGAACAGACGACCGGAGCTTTCTGTGTTCTTGAACATCCCCGTACTATCAACATGAAATCTTTCCTCCTTCGAAATGAGCACAATAAAACGACAAGAGCTTGCACCTTGTAATTACCGCGGTGAAAGCCTCGAACCCCCC
>NW_004797734.1:21961-24702 GCF_000002075.1 Aplysia californica | reverse complement strand
TGTGTGTGTGTGTGTGTGTGTGTATGTGTGTGTGTATGTGTGTATGTGTGTGTGTGTGTGTGTGTGTGTGTGTGAGCCTGTATGTGTATGTGTGTGCCTTTATGTGTGTGCATGAGCGCATGCAATGTTTGCTATGTTAGTATTTTTTAAAAAAGCAAAAACGTCCATATCAGTGAGATTTATCTATGAAAAAAAAAAGCTACAAAAGAGACATGAAAAATACAGGGAGAGGGGATAACAGCAAAGAAGATTACCGAAACTTGCAGTCCACGATGAACAGACTCCATAATGGTGGGCACAAAATATTTCATCCTGGATATTTACACACATTTTTAACAATGGATTTTAACAAAGTAGATTTTTACATTCATAACAACAAGAGCAAAACAAAAGCGGCAGTCAGTCAGACACTGATCAACTCATTGAAAGAACACAAACAGAACAAAAATCCAATTTAAAATAAATGACTAGAATAAGTGCGTTGTCAAATTAATAACGACGAGACCAATTTGTTGAAAAGGTAAGGACGTAGTTCGGGGAGTTAAGAATTCAAGGGGGCTCTCGTGGCCTAGAGGTTAAGGCGTTAACCTCTCAAAAGTCCCAGGTTCGAATCCGGGTAGTGATGGACAAATTTTCTTCTCTAAAATTGTCTCCTTTCACCTCATTTCCTGCTCTCTAGCAATGTTCAGTCGTCTGCTTTCGTCTCCACTTTCCGCCTCCATCCTTCTTTGCCCCCTCCTCTGGGTCCTGACTCTTTCTGCAGCCTTTCTACTGCTACTCTTTGGCTCCTTCATACTGCTGTCTTTCAGCCACACCCCTGATCTTCTGGCAGAACATATCTACACCTAGCCTTCTCGGAAAAGAGCGCACGTTAAAGATCCCTTGGTGGTAAAAAAAAAATCGATAAGAGTAGGCTTCGACCGCCACCCGGGCAAAATTCAAAACTTCCTACAAATTGCAAAAGTTTGATGTGTCCCGCGTGCTCATATGACCTTATACAGTTGCTAGCGCCGTAAAACACTTACCAAAAAAATAAATAAATTCGAACACATTGTGTTGGATGCGGGCATAGGTATACATCACTAGGTTTTTAGAACCTTTCATTTACTTCTCAGTCTCTTGTTTTCGTGACAATGTTTGCTAAAGTGCAGTTTATATCATGTGCGCTACTCAAACGTTATACCGTCGGCTTTTTTCTTCACAACTTAACTGCAAAAGACAACGTTATTGAAAGGCAGTTAGTTTTAGTTTTAGTAGAGGTTTTACGGCGCTCACAACTGCATACGGTCATATGAGCGCCAGAAGATTAGAGGTGTTACAAGAGAGTAACAAACACAAAAAAGAAGAAGGGGAGTTAAGGACGATAGATGTTTCATAAGAAAAAAGAAGCAAACCACACCAGAGCACCCGCCAACCGTCCACATTGAAAGTTAGTACATGTATTGAAAAAGCGCAGAAACGTGTGTTGACTCTATTACCATAACAATTGTCTAAACAATTAAAACACTAAATCATTTTCTGATTAAATATGACAACGAATCTAAGAACAAGCAAACCAAAAGGAAAAAAATAAGGGGCCACAATTGAGCAAATCTTTCAGTACCTTAAAAATGTACCGTTAGGCCCTGCAACTCACACTGATGAAGTTCAGCATGAATCATTACAATAAATGTTGTAATCGGTAAGCAAAACAAATAATTGTTGACTAGATATTGGGCATGATTGCGAAATTCACAATTCAAAAATTTTTGAAGTCTAAAAATAATCCACACAGTAACATCATTTTGAGGTACATATTATGAGTACAAATAGCCCTTATGTACATGAATACAATATTTACAAAACTTACATATCAACAGATACACGTAATGCCATTCAAGCTGAGAGCAACACTGTATATGGAATGGATGGAGTTACATGTCATTTCTAAGGAAAACATAAACAGTCACTCGACTGGACATTTCTATTCTGAAAATACCCGATACTCAAAAAGTAAACAGTTTCTCTCATCATTGTATTTTTTTGTGAGTGAGATCAAAGAAATTATGCCACAAACATACAACACTCGTAGTTTATTTGACACAATAAAATATAACTAATTGCACTATCCCATATTCTATTAAACACAACACAAAACTAGCAATCTTTTAAAAACTGCAAGCATTGTGTGCTCAGATACCATTCTGACAGGTTGGGCGATTTTAATTTTCTTGAAATGACAAAGTTCTATTATCAGAAACCAGCATTCATTTTTGTAGACATTATTCTAGGCTTCATGGCAGCAACAGGTGAAATAGAGGTGTATTTTATTTCCTTTAGCGCAGTCTTTTATTTGCCTCTGAACTGTACATGAGCATCAGACAGACAGTCTCTGTATCCCGAGTGATGTGCATTTCTGTTTCAGAAAAGCGGAGAGCGTCCTCATTTCCACGGCGACCAAATGGAGTCAGACTTCCGGATCTTGTCTCGAGCTGGTACTTCCGCTTCCACCTCGACTTCGACTTCGATCTCTTCGTCCTCGCTGTCCTCTTTCACTTCCGCTACAGACTTCTCCCTGCAACACACACACACACAAACACATGGAGTTATACCAAGGCCAACACACACACACACACACACACACACACAGACACAAGGGGTTATTACAAGGCCAATTGTAACAGCAGTATCAATGGTCGGGAGGGAGGGGGAGGGGGGAAAAAGCAAAATTTTATCTAATGTACTTGATTCCTTAACCGAAA
>NW_004797734.1:20649-21861 GCF_000002075.1 Aplysia californica | reverse complement strand
CATCTCTCTTCTCATCCCTTCCCACCCCTTTCAACCCCCCTTTCCATGCGAAATAAACCAATTTATATATAAATAATGTTATAAACAAAAGTTTTAAAAAATCACTTTAAAAAATGCATAATAAATTTAGAAAACAATAGAAAAAAATGAATGCGGTAATTATGATTAACATTGCGTCTGTTTCCTGTCCACAAATCATAAACGCTTGCTCCCCACCCACCTCGACAAACGCTATCCTACCAAATAACCGACCATCCAACCGTTCAATAAACTCACCGAACCACCGACTTTTCAATCAACTTACCGACCCACCGACTTTCCAATCAACTCAACGACCTATCCGCCAACCGGTCAATCAACTCACTGACCTACCACCGGTCAAAAAACCGACCTACTGACCTGTCAAAAAAACCCAACGACCTACCTGCCGTTTAATCAACACATCAACCTACCGAACATTCAATCAACCGACCTACCAACCAACCTACCAACCAACCAACCAACCAACCCAACGACCAACCAACCAACCAACCAACCATCCTGTCAAAAACCCAACCAACCAACCAACCCACCCACCCACCAACCACCCACCAGGTCTCCGTCTACCTGGGTCCCGTGTGCGACTACAGCCTCGCCCCCGTGGCGCGCTACGCCTCCGTGTGGAACGTCCCGATCATCTCCCCGGGAGGGTTTGCACACGACATGGCCAGCAAGCGAGACGACAACGGGGAATTCCCGCTCCTCACCCGCATCGGCGTGACCTTCAACTCGCTGGCGACCTCGGTCATCTCCATGGTGATGGGGAACTTCCGCTGGGGCAAGATCAAGGTCATCTACGACGGCCTCGCGTGGTCCAGCGTGACGCCTCGATTCTGTTTTCTGGCAGCGGCTGCGTTCATCAATACTACCAAAACGTACCGGATGGACCACGCTTTTCACATCTTCATGCCCGGAGTCCACGACATGGAGCAGATGCTTCGGGAAGAGATTGCTGGCCAGTTTGGTAGTAAGTCCTTCTCTCTCTCTTTTTTTTCTTTTTTGTCTCTGTCTGTCTTTTCCTGTCTGTCTGTTTGTCTGTCTCTCTGTCTCTCTCTCTCTGTCTCTGTTTCTGTCTGTTTGTTTATTTGTCTGTCTGTCTGTCTGTCTGTCTGTCTGTCTGTCTGTCTCTGTCTCTGTCTCTGTCTCTGTCTCTGTCTCTGTCTCTGTCTCTCT
>NW_004797734.1:17102-18463 GCF_000002075.1 Aplysia californica | reverse complement strand
ACAAACAAAAAGGACACACCCCCTCTCCTGCTCGACCCCCCACCCCCACCCCGCCACGCCTGACTGTCTGAGCCAAGCCCATAGAGGAAAACCCGCGCACACTAAGACATTAACGTCCATGGGAGAAAACTCTTACTATAAAGTCGATGTACACTTCTTCGACTCATCGAATCAGGTGGAACGAGAAGTTGGACAAGCAATGTTGTTGTGTTTTTTTTCCTAGGTTTTTTTTTCCTGGAGTAAAGAGAAGCACATTGACACACTGACGGTCATGTAGTGCAGGAAAGAAGCAAGACAGATTGATAGACAGAAACAACAGAGGGTAAGAAAAGAAATAGGTTCTACCAGTGACGCCCTCCAACCACCCACACAAGCAATGGTACGATCATCATATTATCATAGACATTATTAGGAAAAAGACTTTTTGTCTCTTAAATAGGATATTACTTCCGAGAAAATTGCCCCCAATACACACCGGCATTGGGAAAATTGCGCAACTGCTTTTTCTTTAGAAGTAACCCCCCTTACCAAGGTCACGTTGGAAGTGGTTGGCGGGTGTTCTGGTGTGCTTTGCTCTACACGGTCAGAGATCGGTTAGTATAAGAACGTATAGGCTTCGCTCCTTCTTTCCTATCAAACACATATCGTCCTTATCTCTCCTTTTTTGTGTGTTTGTTTGTTACTCTCTTATAACACCAGCAATCTTCGGCACTTATATGACCTAATTGTGTTGCAAATAACGTAAAACACTTACTAAAACGTAAAACAAGGTCGTGTTAAACTTGACTCCGAAAAACAAAAACTTGACAAGAACAGCTCTAGAGTCGTGTCGATCTAAATCTAGACCGGCATGAACCAGACCGTGGAGTAACTATATCCAAGAACCAGACGGACTCGTCAGGTTTTCTCGCGCTACTCTGCCGTTCATGGAGAAATCGGGAGGCATCATATAAGACTACACCACACTTTAGACTCAGTTTTTTAAAAGTTTTAGTAGAGGTTTTACGGCGCTCGCAACCGCATAAGGTCATACGAGCGCCAGAAGATTAGTAAGGGGGAGATAAGGACCATAGATGTTTGACAGGAAAGAAGTAGCAAACCACACCAGAGCACCCGCCAACCACCCACTTAGACTCAGTGCACACAGCCAGTCGGATACCGGTACATCGGTCTGAGTCGGGGCCACCCTGTAGGACTACTGTTTGTTTTGTTTGTTTGTTTGTTGGTTTGTTTGTTTGGGTAAAGAGAAGCACATTGACACAATAATCGCCTTTAAGTGCTGGGGGACAGAAAGACAGACAGACAGACAGACAGACAGACAGGCAGGCAGGCAGACAGACAGGCAGACTGCAGACAGACAG
>NW_004797734.1:14952-17002 GCF_000002075.1 Aplysia californica | reverse complement strand
TATCTCCCCCTCCTTTTTTTATGTTTGTTACTCTCTTGTAACACCTCTAATCTTCTGGCGCTCATATGACCTTATGCAGTTGCGAGCGCCGTAAAACCTCTACGAAAACTAAACTAAAAACAATCTAAACTACTTTGGTCGGATGGGAACGAAATCATCTTTCAATTGTGTCCCTACGATGTGAAATCAATTTCTGCTCGTCAATTTTGGGCGTCTTGTAGCTTTTTTCATGATTTGTCTTGCTTTTAATTTCAAAATACCCATCTGTTTTGAACAGAAGTCAAATAAGTGGCGTGTGAAGGAGGAAAGGGTACCGGGAAGCGGAGGTACAATTAGGGAGAGAGCGGCTGCTATAGATTGTAGTGCTGGCCGGCTAGGTTCCCGGTTAGTGAAAGCTAGGAATCGTAGGAATCGACTCCGATCCCAATTACTTTCTTTCTAAAGATGTGATTTCTTCCGGTGGTTACCTGGTTGGCTCCGAACATCTTCAGGATTTAGGATAACCTTGATCTCGGAACACTCTGAAGCATCAACTGTTATTTTTCAAAGATAAATTCTTTTTAAAAAAAAAAGATTTTAATGACTTAAGTAACTGGTAACCGTTGGATTTCGTGAAAGTGAACTTTTCTACAGTTGCGTTGGTCGTGGGAATCGGTTCCGGAATTGATTCTTCGCCCGGCTCTATAGATTGGTAACTTTCAAAGCTTGAGAGTTTTGTCCATGAGGTCTGTCTGTGGGAGCCAGTACGCCACATCACGTGACCTTCTTCGGGAAGGTCAGGCGGGGTCAAATCTGAGGTGGTCCTGACCTCCTTTTCTCGACTTCTTCTCAGAAATACCCCCCCCACACACACACACAGACACCCCCCCTAAAAGCTCAGCGACTTGATGAAAAGCGGCCTCATGAATTTTCATCATGGGCACTCGAGGAGACTTTATCCTGACTTATGAATAACTTTGTGTCTCGACGCGGTGAAATCAGGCGCTCGTCAATTTTTGGGCATAGTGTGGAGTTACTGGTATCATCTCAAAAACTTGTTCATTTGTCATGCTTTCAAAGGAAAAAATAACGCTTCTATTTTCAATAGAGGTCGAGATATTTTGGAGTGAAATAGGTGGGGTCACCTGGTTTCAGAGGTACAATTAGAGAGAAAATGGCCGCCAAAGTTTGGTGAATTCCAGAGCTTGAAAGTCATTGGAAATTGTAAATTTACAGTGTTCGTGTCTTTAATCAAAGATTTTTGTAGTAAAAGTCACAGAGCAAATAAATTGTTTTGTTTTTTAATGGACATAGAGAAAAGTACTGAGCCAAAAACAAAATATTCAATACAAATTGCCAAACTGGCAAAAAAAAAATGCCAGTTACTTCAATTCAATTTCATTATTTTGACGAGCGCCTGACTTCACCACGCTGCCTCACATTTCAGGTTGAAGAGAGAGGGGTTGTGGTGATCTAAAAGATGGTCGTTCTGCCTGATATGATCGACATTATGATGGTGGATGCCTGCTGGAGATTCTCTTTATCAAGACCTTCAGAACCTGAAACCGACATTGGCGATCATGGTTCTCCTTTCATTTCTCCGCGCAGATGCTCTAAAAAATATATATATTTTAAAAAAACCCTAGCGGGTGCTTGGCGGGTGCTCTGGTGTGGTTTGCTTCTTGTTTCCTATCAAACATCTATCGTCCTGATATCTCCTACTTCTTTTTTTCTGTGTTTGTTACTATCTTGTAACACCTCTAGTCTTCCTCACTAATATGACCTTATTGTGTTGCAAGTGCCGTAAAACTCTTACTGAAGCTCTTTTTAAAAAACCCTCCTGAATTGATGGCTCTCGTGGCTCCGAGTTTAAGAAAGGTGTTTGCCTCTCATTCAATAGGTCCCGGTTTCGAACCCGGAGAGTGACGGACATTTTTCTTCTCTAAAATAATTTTTTTAGTCTCCCTTCACCTTCTTTCCTGCTCTCTAGCAATGTTCTGTTGTCTGCTTTCGTCTCCACTTTCTGCCCCCACCCCCTCACCTCCTGTGCCCCCTCACCTCCTGTGCCCCC
>NW_004797734.1:13562-14852 GCF_000002075.1 Aplysia californica | reverse complement strand
GAGAGAGAGAGACAGAGAGAGAGAGAGAGGAAGAGAGAGAGAGAGAGACAGAGAGAGACAGAGAGACAGAGAGACAGACAGAGACACAGAGATACAGAGATAGACAGACAGAGATGGAGAGCAGACACACACACACACACACACACACACACACACATAGAAAGAGGCACAGAAAGCGAAGGAACGGCACAGAGAGAATAAAAGGGGGAAAATGAAGGGTCGAGGAAAAAAAAGACCAAAAAATGCAATTCATAAGTAAGCAGACAGGCAGACAGACAGACAGACAGACAGACAGACAGACAGACAGACAGACAGACAGACAGACAGACAGACAGACAGACAGACAGACAGACCAAGACCAAGAGTTAGAGACAGAAATAGAGACATTACAATGTACGTATGAGGAAAGGGGGTGGGGGTGGGAGGAGGCAGAAGGAGGGGCTGAAGTGAAGTGGAAAGAATGAGTGGCAGGGGAAAGTAGCGTGGCTGGAGCGTGGCGATGACAGGGGAGTCCGGATGCTGTAAGTGTTCCTCTTTTAGTTTAGTTTTAGTAGAGGTTTTACGGCGCTCGCAACTGCATAAGGTCATATGAGCGCAAAGGGGTGGATGTCAACAGAGAAGTCTTTACATGGAATCAGACTTACTCTGCTCACATCTCTAGCTTCAACAGCACAAAGTCTGCTTCGACTATCAAGGCACCCCGGAAATAGTGGGTCACAAGAGTGTGACAAACATACAAAAGACGTAGAGGAAGATGGCAATAGTAAGGATTAGGAAAGAAAAAGCAGCAGTTCCCTGTTGTAGATCAGGCACAGTTATGAGCGTGACATGAATCAGCCCATTTACAATTCTACTGTGCATGAACGAGAAACGTCCCCCCTTTGGGAATGGCCTAAAGACACTACAGTCAGTGGCACTGCCCCCGTGGGGGGAAGTGTTCCTCGCCTCCCAAAACTACTTTGGTTGTATTTTTGTTTTGTTTTAGTAACAATTTTACGGCAGTTGCAAATCAGTTAGGTTGTGGCAGTAAGGAAGATTAGAGGTGTTACAAGAGAGTAACAAACACACCAAAAAAAAAAAAAAAAAAAAAAGAAGGCGGGATAACAACGATAGATTTTTTTTTTTCTGGGAAAGAAGGAACTAACCACACCAGAGCAACCCGCAAACCATCTACCCCAAAACTACAGCCAACATTGATGCTGCTCGATCTGTTGCAAAACTGTACAAAAGTTTTTTTCCGCTTATACACTAATACATTTCATGCATACTGACCACGTCTCCCCCCCCCCT
>NW_004797734.1:10790-12140 GCF_000002075.1 Aplysia californica | reverse complement strand
GGGGGGGGGGGTATGTGTTTTACTGACGCCGTGTTGCGAGCACTGTAAAAGCTCTACTAAGACAGACAAAAGGATCCTTAACGTGCGCAACTTGCACACGGGACCTCCGAGATTTTTCATCCTTATCCGAAAACGCTACGTGATTTTACCTACCAGAAGATCAGGGGTGTGACCGAAAGACAGCAGTAAGAAGGAGCCGAGGAGTAGCCGTAGAAAGGCTGCAGAAAGAGTCAGGAGCCCAGAGGAGGGGGCAAAGGAGATGAAGAGATATCTTTAAAATTTCAAAAAAAAAGAATTTTAATTGTGTTTTTATCTAGAAAGAAAGAAGTAGAAGAAAAAAAAATTTTGTTTGCAAAACCCCTCCATTTCTAGACCTTTGGAAGTTTTTAATCACAGCTGTCTCGGCTGTTGATAAATTATCTCCCCTATGAGACCAGAACTATCAGGGTTAGTTCCCTTGTCCCGTGGAAATTCTGTTTCGTTTTCAAACTAACCCCCCATTGTTGCGTCTGGAGTTCTGTGTTTTCTGACAGACTTATGGGAAAACTAGACGAATAAATTATTAACAGAGTTAAGACAACATAACATAAAACACCAACCTCGTGAATTCCAGGGTCATTTTATATGGGTGGTTGGTGGGTGCTCTGGTGTGGTTTGTTCCTTCTTTCCTGTCAAACATCTGTCTATCGTCCCGATCTCTCCTCCTTTTATTTTGTGTTTGTTACTCTCTTGTAGGTCCTACTTCTTTACTTTCCCTCTGTTGTTTCTGTCTGTCTGTGTGGGGGGTTGGAGGGTGCCACTGGTAGGTCCTACTTCTTTACTTTCCATCAGTTGCTTACTTTCCCCCAGCACTAAATGACCGTTATTTTGTCCATGTGCTTCTCTTTCCTCTAACAAAACGAACGCAGATCGACTGTGATAAACGTTGAGAGTTTAGTCAATATTGAGAGATCTCGCAATGTTCACGTCTGTTTGTGGTGTGGTTTGGTGTGACAAACTAATGTCTGAGAGAGACAGAGAGAGAGAGAAGGAGAGAGAGAGACAGAGAGGGGGGTGGGTAAAAAGAGAGAGAGAGAGAAGGAGAGAGAGAGAAAGAGAGAGAGAGATGGAAAAGGACAGATAGAGAGAGGGGGAGATAACAGAGATAGAGAGAGAGAGAGAGAGAAAGAGAGAGGGTGATAAATAGAGAGAGAGAGAGCGGGGCAGAGACAAAGAGAGACAGAGAAAGAGAGAGACAGACAGACAGAAAGACAGAGAGGGGGGCAGACAGACAAAATAAAATGGCGGGAAATAAAGGTTTGTTTTGTTGAGTCTTCAAGATAGGAGAGTGTTTTCTCTCTCCTCTCCCCC
>NW_004797734.1:9542-10690 GCF_000002075.1 Aplysia californica | reverse complement strand
GTGGTCACTTCGACCTAAAATGTGGTGACGTATGTGCATGTAACAAACGAACAAAGATTATGTGACAGACAGACAGACAAAGAGTAAAGCAGTAGGACCTAGATTTGCCAGTGGCGCCCTCCAACCACCCACACTTCGCACTTATTATTTTGCTCACCCCCGGGCAAAGCAAAAATAATCGTGCTCACGCATCAAAAAAAGTTCCCAAGAAAGAGTCTCAAGACTGGTGGTCACTTCGACCTAAAATGTGGTGACGTATGTGCATGTAACAAACGAACAAAGATTATGTGACAGACAGACAGACAAAGAGTAAAGCAGTAGGACCTAGATTTGCCAGTGGCGCCCTCCAACCACCCACACTTCGCACTTATTATTTTGCTCACCCCCGGGCAAAGCAAAAATAATCGTGCTCACGCATCAAAAAAAGTTCCCAAGAAAGAGTCTCAAGACTGGTGGTCACTTCGACCTAAAATGTGGTGACGTATGTGCATGTAACAAACGAACAAAGATTATGTGACAGACAGACAGACAAAGAGTAAAGCAGTAGGACCTAGATTTGCCAGTGGCGCCCTCCAACCACCCACACTTCGCACTTATTATTTTGCTCACCCCCGGGCAAAGCAAAAATAATCGTGCTCACGCATCAAAAAAAGTTCCCAAGAAAGAGTCTCAAGACTGGTGGTCACTTCGACCTAAAATGTGGTGACGTATGTGCATGTAACAAACGAACAAAGATTATGTGAATACATCGAAGAAAAACTTGGGCATTATGATCAGAGTTGGCAACTGACTTTCTTAGGTAGTGCATTCCCATTCTGATCTTCCGTTTCCACTTTCAGATTTTTGTCGATTGATTTGGCCAAGGAGTCCGCACCCTTTCACACACACACACACACACACAAACGCATATTTTGACAGATGAAAGAGAGTGCAAAAACTTAAGCGTGTGCCACGGGCAAGCTGAAAGTGAAAGTAAAAGGAGGAGAGAAAGGAGCGACATAAAATTTAAAGGCTAAAAGCACACATGAATGTAGCATCTCTCACATCCCTTCTCTTTTCTCTCCCTCCACCTCTCCTTCCCTGCGCCCCCCCCTCTCTCTCTCTCCTCTCTCTCTCTCTCGCACACTCTCTCTCTCGCACACTCTCTC
>NW_004797734.1:7013-8147 GCF_000002075.1 Aplysia californica | reverse complement strand
AGGAGGAGGAGGAGGAGGAGGAGGAGGAGGAGCCATACAATTCTAACCAATTTTAAACAGAAATATGGGGGTTTGGCAGGTGCTTTGGTGTGGTTTTCTCCTTCCTTTTCAGTTTTGGTAAGGGTTTTACTTTAAATGTTGGTACCGGTATCATATATTTTACGTACAGCATAAACGTATCGTGCGCGCATGATGTGTTCGTTCTCATCTGGAACAGGGAAACTGAGAAGTATTTTAACGCTGGGACAAACAAGTTAATCTCCCGCTTACTTTAACTCTTTAAAGGGCGTAGCGGACACGTATTATATCATATCCGACTAGCACAGACCAAAACCAATGATGCAGCACGACATTTTTAATAATCTTACACAAAATCAGAAACACGAACTTGCATTATATTTCAGAATATGAATATTGTTGCCTGCCTTTTTAAAGTTTCGGATAAAGAAAACAGAATTAAAAAATCAGTACGATTCACGTAGCTATGCTTCTTTTCTAAAGAGCCCCAAAACAGCGCGGGTCAACCCTATCCGTACGCCCTGGGGTCATTTTGTACCCCCGGGGTTGTATTCTTAACATTCTAGAACACTTCTAATGCAAAGATCTCTTTGAAACTTTCAGTATTTCTAAACTTAAAAATCATTTTAACAGACTGCTGTGCAAAGCGTACGGAACGGATTAACGAGTAAATTTCCTCTTTGGAAAGTGGAGGCACAGAGTTCCCACGTCGTATGGAAACGATAGTAAAACACGACGTACGGAGTGGGTTAAATGAGTTAACCAACCCCCCTCCGGTAATCTCAGCGGCGATGTAGTGACCGGTGCGTGGACAAGGCTGACCACAACCACGAGAAGAATGCCCCAGTGCTGACAGCATGGACTAGCACGGACACATAAACACACAAACGATTAGGTAACCAGCTATTCAGGCGGCTGATCTCATCGCTAGAGTCCGGAGGTCAACGGACGAAGGTCAGAGGGCATGCTGAGAAGAGAGAAGAGAACCGTGCTGGATGTATCAGACAGTCAGACACCCCCACTCCCCCTTTCCTTAAAAAAACAAGAAAAAAACACGAATAAAAGATCTTTTCTACTTTCTGTATAATATTGTTCCTAATTCTTCTCCCCCCCCCC
>NW_004797734.1:0-2516 GCF_000002075.1 Aplysia californica | reverse complement strand
TCTCTCTCTCTCTCTCTCTCTCTCCATCTCCCACCTCCTCTCTTTTTCTCTCGCTCTAGAGCCTCCCCAACTCTCACCCTCACCCCCACCCTCCAAACCCTAACCCGAACCCTAACTCTATCACCCTCTCAATCCAGGGTAGATATGGCGTTGAAATGAAACGGTTTTTGTAAAGCAGCTCCCATTCTCAACATCGCACTTGCATTTCAGTATCTCATCCCCCCCAGGGAGGTAAGGGGTGAGAAGGGTGCAAAGGGGCGTGTCCGAAGGTGGCACTCACCACCACCCACGTCCAGAACCCGATCTCCACGCCACGCGACCGAGATGATCCAGAGGTCTCCGGCTGGCTAAGTCGGAGAGAGGCGAGTAGCGGAACGGATGATGTAAACACAATGGCCGACATGACGGGGGTCATTAACGGGCGACCACTCAGCGGCCAGTCTGGCACTCCGCTCTTAACACCGGCCACACTCGCGCCAAATGTCCGCGAGAAGGGGAAATTAGGGAACGCTAAGACGAGGAAGGCCAGCAGGAAAGTATGCCAAGTGTCTCCTGCGAATTAGTACAACACTGATGGCGGGGAGAATATCATTCTTGTCGCGTCATTCGTACTGGCGTCCTGGAATATTATCATAATTAGTTTTCTTTTAGCGACACTCCATCCCGTCAGTGTGTGTGTGTGTGTGCGTGTGCGTGTGCGTGTGCGTGTGTGTGTGTGTGTGTGCATCGTCTCTGTCTGTCTCACTCCCACACCCTCTGTCTATCTGTCTTTCTGTCTCTTTCTTCTGTCTGTCTGTCTGTCTGTCTGTCTGTCTGTCTCTACCTATCTATCTCTTTCTCTCTGTGTGTAACTGTAGGTGTAGATGCTTTTCGCCCCTATCAACACAATTCAAGTCATTTAGGAGGCGGGCTGCTTCGCTGCTTCGACCCAACACTGTCAGGGACAGTCCAGGTTGAGAGGAATACACCATCCCGGAAGAAAGACGAAGTCATGTCGTGTTGTGAACTAACGTGAAAACAACCAACTTGATTTCTGCGCGCTCATAATATGACCTTATAAAGCAGTTGCGCTTCCTTTCTTCTTCTTTTTCTAAGACTATAGCAGGTGGTTGTCGGGTTCTCTGGTGTGCTTTGCTCCTCCAGTCTTATCAAACGTCTGTTCGCCTTATATCTCCTTTTTCTTTGTATGCTATTATCTAGTAACACTCCTTGTATTCGAAACTTGTAAACCTTACTTATGTTACAAGAGCAATAAAACTCTTTCTAAAAACTTAACAAACCCAAAGATAGGCTTGAGCGTCTCGCTTTCCAAGTGACTTCTGAACTCAAACACAATAAAGCGACGTTCACAGATGGCGTGGGAACAGAGTCTAGGTAAAAACGTGTCCCAGAAATGGGCATTGAACGCATTGCTACACCGATTAATCACGCTAATGGCTTCAAAAACAAACAAAAAAACAATAGACTGGAGGAGAGATCCGCACTGACTTTCGCCAGCTGACAAGCGATACAGAAACGACAAGATAGATGGGCCGCAGACTGCAACAAGTCACACGGTCCAGTACTACGACATCAGCACTTAAAACGACATTTCCTCCCCCATTCAAAACGACGTTTTTTACGACAGCGCCGCCAGCAGCTCACGCGCACTAACGACTTAATCGAGTGATATTGGTACCTTATGTAAACATATTTATCACTCACAGGGACGCATCTGCAGCCCCGTCTTCTTGTCTTGAAGACAATCGTCGCGAGGCGCTCTCGGAAACGACAAACAACGAGGACAATAGTAGAAGTGGAAGCGGATCTGACGCCCCAACAATGACTAGCACCGTCTGATAGTGCTTCCTACACAATAAAGAGGTTCACTTTTTCTACCCTCATATTAGAGAATCAGTAGAGGGCGCGCCGGTCTAAGCGTTCTCTTTTTCTTCTAGCGTAAGACGAGGACATAATAAGCACCCTCACCAAGCAGGAATCGTCTCCCCTTGATTTTTACATTTGAAAGCAGACGAGAAGACCCCCAACGAAGACCGTCTAGCTACAGCGGATTACAGGTGGCAACGTTTTAAACTTTGCCTTGTAGTTACAGAGGGAAAACAAGAACTTTGCATTAACTACTAAGAGACAAAACAAAAACTCAAACAAAACAACTGGATTTTTGAAGTGTTTCGGCGGGTTATGGGAGGAGGAAGGGGGGGAAGGATTGTTTTATGAGCAGATGTAACTGTCGCGGCTATGAAGTCTTTGATTTCTTTTTCTCCAAAGTCAATATTCATCACAATAATTCCCTGACGGTTTTACTGTTACGGGAGAGAGCGAACATTTAAATTGCATAATGCGCTACCAATCAATGCTCTGTGTTTGCCTTTGTTCAGTGTGTACGTTTGTTTGCTTTTGGTGATTGATGGTACCAGCAGACTCCACACCCACACATCTGTTTTGCTTGAAAGTGGGAAAACAAGCCCAAAAAGACAGACAAACATTCTCTCTCTCTCTCTCTCTCTCTCTCTCTC
>NW_004797733.1:645750-649960 GCF_000002075.1 Aplysia californica | reverse complement strand
TGTGTGTGTGTGTTTGTGTGTGTGTGTGTGTGTGTGTGTGTGTGTGTGTGTGTGTGTGTGTATGTACGTACGTATTATGTATGTACTCCCCCTATTGATACATAACAATTTAACTTCCTAGCAGAAAGATCGGGATACTCAATAAAAATTCTCTGCACATTGGAATTGAATCCGGGTCCTCTGCGTGCGGCAGCGAAGCGCTTACAATCACTACACCACGTCATGGCCTGGTATAAACACAGCACGGACAGTCGTATCTCCTTGAGCTCAGGCAGTGACAATACTGATCAAGAGATAGGCACCCGCGTGTAATACAGAGGCGAGATATTCACACCGTGGTGAGATAGACCTATTTGGGAAACTAGAGGTGTATCAAATCGTATGAAAAGAAATTTCCTCGCCTGTCTCAATCTTTCTCTCAGCGTTTCCCATTCTCTTTCCGTCTCTTTCTGCCTGTTTGTCTGTCTATCTGTTTGTCTGTCTATCTGTTTGTCAGTTTGTTTGCCTGTTTCTTTGCTCCCTCCTCTCGCCCACCAAATCTTTCTCCACGTCCTTTTATCTCACTTTCTCTTCTCTGCTCTTATCTTCCCTGCTATCCCCCCAAGTTACCCCAAGACGCGTCTATAAAAGGCTACTACTGTACACACTGTTGTTATATTTGGATAAAAACCTGCACAAGATCAGAATGCTAACCTTGATGAACATATTTATTTGATATGTTTTGATAAGAGCTAATAACCACTCCCATTTTCTTTACAAATAATACTGTCCATACGTAAGTCATACATGCGGGTTTTCCTCGTGTCTGTGAAGCAACGGATTACAAATATCATACAATCGAGAAATGATTATCAGCGGAATAATTTCTTTTTACTTTCTTAGTTTCAGCAACAGCAACAAAGATCACCACCCTACTTCCCCCACCAACCACTACCAACACCCACAACAACAGCAACAACAACAATAAATATCAACAGCAACAAATGCTTCAATAACAGCGAAACTACAACGCCAATAAGAACAAGAACAAGAACAACAAGAACAACAAGAACAACAAGAACAACAAGAACAACAACAACAACAACAACAACAACAACAACAACAACAACAACAACAACAGCAAACAACATCATCAGCAACAACAATAGGAACAATGTCAACAAATGAATACTGAAATTCTCATCCGTCCACCTCCCCCTCTTTTTTCCAACAACAATCGATGTGACTGATGATTTCAAGACATTACATGGTTGTTTTGGTAACACACCAGAAGCAAGCAGACAGGGTGAAACTTCCCAATGTGCAAGCAAAGTCAACCAGAATGCAATAATGTATTTAGTTTGTCAAAAAGAAAGTCGATCGGATATTGGTAGAATATGCGCAACTTTGCCGAAATCATTGAGTAATGGCAAGCCAGTAAAAAGTACAAATATAGGGCTACTTGACAAACTTTCTAGTTTCTAGGGATCTGTTTGTCTCTACATTTGTGTATGTCCTTTTGAGAGGAGAGGAAAAAGAACATGTTTCAAGCTGACATATATGGGATCTTAGATGATCAAATACGGAGATTGAGAGCTTGATATTTCAGTAAGAATCCCAAAGGCCAAGCAGACATATATGGAGAGCTCAGAATTACACGGAGATTACAAAGAATCGGACTGAAGGTCAACCTGAAACTCTTTATTAAAGACCAAGACCGTCATGCAACACAAAGCTTAAAGTCTTCTTTTCTACGCATACATCTTGTACTAGGTATTTTTGGATTTCAAATGATAACCCAATTTCAAATGATGGCCTACATATTATGAAGACTCCTCAATCACACTGAAAATTAAGAAACGGAGATTGGGGCACCATGGGCATTTTATTGCGCACACCGGAGTCGCGTACCGCTATATTTGTATCTCATTAGACTCGATTTATTGCTAAAGAGGTAGAGGCAGACCAAATGAAACATGGGGAAAAACAGACGAGACCGAGATGGAGAAAACTGTCAAACGACAGGACCGAATGGTGATCTTGGAGGAGTAAGTAAGTAAACTGTTGGTATAATTGTTTGTATGTTAAAGATAAACGTTTTAGCAGATTCTAGATTACTTAATGCTCATAAGCATAATTTGCATGGCTTTTTAAGTATTCTCCAAGAGCAGTTTATCTGATTTTGCCTAAACTGGTATTATGAAATCCAGTAATTTACCCTCATACTTCGTTGGCTCTATCAAACACGGACAGACGCTACACACCTAACACAGGATTGAAACCTGCACCTCTCCTCGACATTTTAAGGATAGGACTACTCGAGGAAGAAAAAAGTAAAAGTAAAAGTAAGTACCTCTTTGGTGGCACTCAAACTCCTGAGTGTCTAATGTCATGCCAAATTATTGAAAATACCTTCAGTATTTTAATTTAAAGAAAACGTGTAGTAAAACTAATAAGTTGTGTGTTCCCTGAAGCCATTCTTCTGCTAAGGAATATGGGGGCAAAAGACTTGCTGTGTTCTCTTAACGAAATCTCCCTTTAGAAGTCCTTTGAAGTCGCCTGTGAAAAATAGTAATGATCATAAAAAGGTCGAATGATAAAAGGGAATGGTAGGCTACGCGAGTTTTATTTTTTCAAACATCGTTCAACGGTATCGTGTGATCTATTTTTATTGCTACCACCGCCATGCTCGATGCGTCAAAGGGAGGCGAGATGGCGAGATAATTATGTTAGTTTCGTATAAGCATATATATGTGGATTGAGATACTCATGCCTCCTATCTCATTAACAATTTTATTTCCATTTTTTCTACTTTGTCTTTGGCGACGATTCGAGAATGTCTTGTAACTCTTTTTGTAGTACGATGTGTCAAAGGAATGCTCTCTAAACAAATTGACTTCAACTGCTAGTGTTGACATCAAACATTTTGAATCGTGATCTAAACACGAAACTAACGTTGTGAGCTTGTTCTTCTGTAGATCCCAAACGTCAAAATCTAGGCTTGTTCAATTGTACTCTCCATTGACGACATTGGTTATTTTATAGCTTGTTTAAGGGGGGGGGGGGGGGGCTACACCTGAAGGCTATCTCGCTTATTACTTTACCAAATTTTACCAAATTCCACACGTATAACAAGATAGTAAGGAGTCTTAAAATCAGCAATCAAATTTGAGAAAAAAGTTTTGTTTCCATGGATACAGCGGCCATATTGGATTTTGTTGACATATCTTACGTAATGAATACCGCACTTACTGCTGATGGAAATTGATTGGGTTTTTTTGCATGTGTGTTAACAAACATTAGATCTAAAAAAAATTCTGTTGTTTTTTCCTAAACGAATTAGAACTTTTTTAATGAAGTTTTTCCTGAGGTAGCATTCAAGTTTGCAAAAAATCTGTGAAAATCCACACCCCAGACTCCACCGCCAAAAATCTATTTCATATATAAAACATTCAACAACAAAAATTCTAGTATTACGTCTTCTCTTCATTCTGAGCAAATTCCATGAAGATCGGATGAAAAATGGTGGAGTTATTCACAAAAGTATAGAGAAAAGTAGCGTTTTGAGAAAACGGCCGATAAAGAAAAGTAAAATATTGACTTTATGAGGAAATGGTGGTGACAAACATGCCCGGTATGGAAAAAATACGGTTTTTGGGGGTTCTTATGTGATGAAATAGTAAGAGAGGCTAAGGAAGCTAAAAATGCCTACAACTCAAATTCCATAATTTTGAGCCGAATCGGGGCTTTGGTGGTGTAGCCCCCCCCCCCCTTTAAAAGAAAAACAAAACACAGCTTGCTTCAAAAGGTCAGGGACGAAGTCATACAGTCAATTTACTTGAATAGTTCAATGAAAGCAATGATGTTTATACATTTGTATATCCAGGCCACCTCTCACTGTCCCCGGGTTGACACCATGTAACTTTACGGGAGTGCACATATAATAATATTGTGCGGACCGTCACATATATTGTGCGGATCGTCAAGAAAAATCTTTAGCTATGGTAATAACATTTAGCATCCCATTGACAGCAGAGCCAGGTCTGTGCGTCTTGGGAAGTTGAAAATAACAAACCAATCTAGGATAGTGGGGAGGCTAAACACCAATTTACCAAAGCATGTTATATGAGACCGAGCCCTAAAGGTGATTTTCAATAGAATATGCAAGTAGAGTCTAATACAGGGGAACTCATAAGTGTGTGAATGCGCATGTGTGTGTGTGTGTGTGTGT
>NW_004797733.1:642560-644165 GCF_000002075.1 Aplysia californica | reverse complement strand
CCTCTCTCTCTCTCTCTCTCTCTCTCTCTCTCTCTCTCTCTCTCTGAGAAGCTGCACCTGTGCTCAAGTAGATCTACGTCTTGTAAATCGTCTAACAAAAACAGCAACAGCAAGAACAGGAAGAACAAAAGTAGCAAAAATACAACAAAAACAACAACAACAACAACAACAACAACAGCAGCAGCAGCAGCAACACCAACAACAATAAAAGCGAAAACAACAAGAATTAACAACAACAACAAAAAATGGTATGGGTTTAACGCCCCTATCAACACTATTAGGTTATTTAAGGGGCGGGACCTCCTAGTTTAACGTCCGTCTCCGATAGGACCAAACAACAACTACAACAACAACAACAACAACAACAACAACAACAACAACAATAACGACAACAATAACAACAATATACTCTGTCATATTTTAAAGTATACACTGTGTTAAAATGAAAATAACTAGTTTCACCATGAGCCGATATATATTCTTAAAATTTTCAATAATACTAATTCAATCAATTTAAAAAACTAAAAAAATAACAACAATACCGAAAGTTAACCTAACAGGTTTATTTCCGACTTACAAAAGTGTGGGGGTGGTCTACAAAAGTAACACGATCAGTAGCGCGTATGATGTCCCCTTGCATAGATGACCTATCTCAAGTTGAGGAAGTGTCAGAGGCTGGTGTTGTCACATGTTTTTCAACTCATCTCTGGTTTGTCTTGCCGTTTTGAAACGATTCCGTAGAAGCAACAGGGGTACTGTATAAAAAGATCCTCTCTTGGAGTAGTTTTTCTTCTCTCAAGTCGACAGGGTCGATCCTTAAATGATTCAGTTGATCTCTCACGATCCATTGTTGCGTACACAGGTCTTCTTGTTAGATTAAAATGTCTTGCAGTTGCAGCAGTGGATAAGGAGACACCTCTACGGATCATTCCAACAAGCTGATTTCGCACATTTTCTCTTAGGCGTGGCATCATGAAACTTACACAACACAAGTTTTATCACTGGCGAAATGTTGCAAAAATGATAAAGCTTTGATGGTACTTCTTTTTTAAACAAAAAATGTCCGTGCCATGAGTTATTCTTTAAAAAAACACAAAACATGTAACACGCATGCAGTAACAAAACCATTTGCGCGTTCAGAAATCTAAAAACAGCTCACCAGTGACAGGTATTTCACGTACTCAGTGTGAAAATTTGAAAGTAAATGGCAACATGGACTTTTTAAAAAAGAGCTTTAAAATGTGCATACTTAAAAATGTGACAGAGTATAGTAGTAGTAGTAGCAATTACAACGAGGCAAAACATCCTTGACTTAAAACCCCCCCAAACAAAACAACAACAACAACAACAACAACAAACAAGACAAAAACTACAATAGAGCGAGGATGTTCATGGCAGTTACAATGCGGACTGTTTTTATTCACAGACTGGTCGAATGCCAGCCAGTCCTCTGTGTCCTTAATCATTACAAAAACTATTCGTTTATTATTTAAAACCCTGCACTATTTGTTCGCTTTTGTTCGACTTAAAAGCCAACCTAGCTCATAAAGTAGTAATTACTAAAGTGGAACTCTCTCTCTCTCTCTCTCTCTCTCTCTCTCTCTC
>NW_004797733.1:639508-641422 GCF_000002075.1 Aplysia californica | reverse complement strand
CACACACACACAAACACATACACACTTTGGTATATGGCCGGAGACCGAGCCAGATTGACACTCTCGGTATCTTTCCACCAATCTCCGTTCTGAGATTCTTAACATAAAAGTAACTGTTTAAGTATTTCATAGACTTTTTCTCATGTTTTTTTTTTTTTACAAAGAAAAAAAAAAGAATTATGAAGAGTTGTTACTTGACAATCGATACCTGCCCCTCAGAGGACTTATCGGTAGGCACATCGACTCTTCAAACTACTTTAGTTTAGAACAGAATTTGAATCCCGATCATCATCTCTGTTGTTTGTTGCGTTTCCAGCTTATGTAATCATGTACAACGTAGCACACCCCTTAAAAGGTTTTAAAAAATCGATGGACGTCCAAAACATAGAAATTGATATATTATACTTATACCTACCTTCCTACTTACTTACGAGAACCTACTTACTTACCTACCTGCCTACCTATAGTAGGATGGTTGGAGGATGTCACAGGTGGGTCCTACATCTGTTCTTTCCCTCTTTTGTGTCAGTCTGTCTTACTTTTTCCTAGCTCTAAATGAATTTACAGAATCAATGTTATTCTTTTAATTCATTCAAGCAAACAAACAAACAAAAGCAAACAAACAAACAAACAAACAAATAAATAAACAACCAAACAAACAAACAAACCAAATTACCTGAATTGAAAAACCACCTTACTTCCCCGCCCCTCCCCCCACCTTTCTCGCCCCTTATTTTCCAACTTGCCCCTCTTTTAGTGGGTACCAACGGTCTTAAATGGCATCCCCTACACCGAATATTTACAGTGACAGAATGTCCTGAACGCCGGGTATCAGTTTCAGAGGAGAGTGCTCACATTTCCCCCACCGTCTTCTTCTCAATACCTTGTAGTTTGCTACTTGACTGTAGTTTATAGTGTGAAGGAAATATATCTTCATTCTAATGTCATCGCTCGGTTGGCATTTAATTACTCGGCGGTGATGTGGCCGACTTGTTAGAGCGTTTTACCTTTACTGAAAAGTATTAAGAGCTTGTAGTAAGTCTCTCTCTCTGCAACTTTGTCTCATGAAGACTGAGACTAAAGAGGAGAAGTCGACGAAAACAAGAAGCGTATCAGAGTATGAATAGGCAGCAAATACATCACGTGAGATGTAAAGAAAAGCCCATCTCTGTTCTCGTGTACCCCTAAAACGCCAATGTTGATCGCGATAGGATTCTTTTTTTTTTCGTCTTCTTTTTGCTTTCTTTTTTTCCTCTCCAATCTCTACAACAAATCTAAATAGACAATTAATTATGTGCAAAACAAAGCAAGTTAAATCCATGCCAATACGAAATCACAGTTAACAATGGTTAGCTTATCTCTAAATTGGGAAAAGTTATTCGCGTAAGCTTTTCAGTACAGTTGACACGTGTGTGCACTGTCTACATGTGCTATTTAAAACAGTATTTCAAACTTAATACAATTGTAAAGCAATTTTAGCAAGTGCTTTAACTTCCTCACGAACTTGGGAAAAGGTTTTCTCGACCCTCTCCGCTATATAAAAGACTTGAGCATGCATTGACCATAAGACCTCGTGGTCACTCAGTCATTCAACAGAGCGTAGCTTCGCGGTCAGTTTCGAGACTTCAATCCAGACACAGTTGGTAGAACCCAGTAATTGACTCGGCTTATCACCGACAAGAAAATGCATTAAATATAACTCTGGCCCCTTTGTCCTCCCAATGTTTGGGGATCATCCAGGGGTGGGAGAAACCCGAGCCCCAGTGTCCGCCGGCCGCCACCTTTGTCGTCCACAGACGGGGAGTCGAATAAGGGGAGGGGGAGGGAATGGGAGGGAGGAACGAAGACAAAAGGAGAGAGAGAGAGAGAGAGAGAGAGAGAGAGAGAGAGAGAGAGAGAGAGAGAGAGACATTG
>NW_004797733.1:629410-630201 GCF_000002075.1 Aplysia californica | reverse complement strand
ATCATCATCATCATCATCATCATCATCATCATCATCATCATCATCATCATCATTGTTATTTATTAGTGTTATTATTACTTAAGGCACGGAAACCACTGGCAGCTATTCCGGTGTGCCAAAAACACATTGAAGTTTTTGTTCTTGAAAATGAGACGAAGGAGCACAGGGAAAAAAAAGGCGGACGCTTTTGTTATTCTGTAACTGAACCTGCTTCCGTCAAATAAGCTATATAATTATTGTAAAACAATCTAGTGGGTGGTTGGACGGTGCTCTGGTGTGGTTTGCTTCTTCTTTCCTGTCAAATGCATGTTCTCCTTATCTCTCCTCCTATTTGTGTTTGTTACTTCCTTGTAACACCTTTTATCTTCGGCACTTATATGACCTTATTGTGTTGCAAGTGCCGTAAAACTCTTACGTAAAAACACCCCAACCAATTTGCCCAGAATCCTGTCTCTGTTATAGGCTTTCAACAAAATGGGATACGTCTCCACCCCACGTAAGAGGTTGTCGTAATGGGTATTTCCATCCTCATCTGGTTCCTTTTACGAGTGCCCATCATGGAGAACCAACGAACAAAAATGGCAATCGTAGTCGACAGCAGTCAGTTGAGTGATCAATGAAACCCTCCGACGAGGATGAATAATAGAACGGGAGACTGCAACTTCTGAAATAATAACACGACGCCTCTGTCTGCTAAGGTCGATATTATATGATTTATAAGGGTGATGTACAGTGGAACCGACATTTTATGTCGTTGGCCGACTTCTCCCCCTCCCCCACCCCTCCCCCAC
>NW_004797733.1:622091-626932 GCF_000002075.1 Aplysia californica | reverse complement strand
GAGAGAGAGAGAGAGAGAGAGAGAGAGAGAGAGAGGAGAAAAGGAGAGGAGGAGTAAAGGAAGAAGGGAGAGAGAACAAAACAGCACTTAAGTTTCCACCTCAAATTTGTCTCATTCAGGTAGAACACGTTTTAATTCTGTCTCTTGGAGTTCAAGATAACGCCAGCGAGAGGCGGAGTAACAAAAAGAAGAAGGTGAAGGATGTCTATCTTCTGCTTTGGCAGACAGGCTACCATTGTTTTTGTGGTCATTGTTGCTGTTGTTGTTGGTTCATTTCATAGTGGTGGTGTGGTGTTGTCGTCGGTGTTGCTGAAGTTACAACTTCCATTTTTATCCCAAAGTTCGAAGAGACAATTGACTTAAAGAGCAATGCGAAAACTCGTGTTGTCACGTAGACTAGCTAGAAAAAAGTGTAGAAACCGACGTGCTACGCATGCACCAAGAACGAAAAACGGTAAACACAAAACGCCTTCCTGGCCCTAACCATCACACCCTTCCCTCACCAAGCCCCCGTTCATTCATCTATCCCTCTCATATTCTATATTTGAGATCTTTTATGGGCGTAACCGGTATATTCTGTGGGGCTATCTGCCACTGAAAGCGAGTACCCTGCCTTAGCCACTTCTGAACGCATGATGGTGCCTACGGTTGAAGAGTTAACGACCCCGGCAAAGCGTAATGCAGATAGATACAGTTTCCCATAAGATATGAAAAAAGAACCGCTTGCTTTTAACCCTACTGGTCTACCTCGAGTATTTTTGCAACTTCTACATCTGCTTCCTTTTCAAAACAATTATACAAACCGAACGCACGTGCTTTCCTCTACGTTTTAAAGGCACGCTGCACAGGAAAACGAACCGAACAAGTGGTAAAAGACATGGACGATATGGTTAGATTTGCAGCAGATGAGCTTAATTGTGTGCAGGAAATTCTTTGATGACGCAAATTACAGCCATAAAAAGTTCTAGGGACGGAACAAGGAGGAAAGTGGATGGAAGTCTCTGGCTTCAAGAGTCATTATCTAAATGTGTCTGTGGCTTCTGGCGCATTTCCCCTCATCCTGGCTGAAATCTACGACACCACTTCTTATAACGCCCCGTGTCTACGGATGGTTTACACACAACTTCGTAAGGTACATCGGGGGTGGGGGCGATGGGTACCTGGGACAGGGGGGGGGGGGGGGAATCTGCATCCTTTTACTGTGCTTAGCTTTACTTACTATGGGCTTCCCCCTGCCCCCCCCCTTTACAACAACGTAAAGAATAAAAAGCATTGTGTTTGTGGGTGTGTGTATGAGTGTGCGTGTTTATGTGTATGTGAGTGGGTAGTGTTTGTGTGTATGTGTGTGTGCATGTGTGTGTGTGTGTGTGTGTGTGTGTGTGTGTGTGTGTGTGTGTGTGTGTGTGTGTGTGTGGGTGTGGGTGTGGGTGTGGGTGTGGGTGTGTGTGTGACAGACACACAAAGACATAGACAGAGACGTAGTGTCGATGGCTCCCTTTGTGTTGTTTCCTGCTATTTGCTATTCCTTAAGTCAATTTATATTTCAAATTGTTACTCTTTCTATCCCCCCCCTCCGCACACGTCCCACAAAGTGTCCTATTTCCGCTCTTCGTCAAAACCAAATCGTTAATAATATAATTTTTAAATTAGGGAATAAAAAAATTCACCTCCAAATGATTTGCCCATCAGAAAGAGAAAAAAAAGATTTTTTCATGTGTAGAAGATGGTCCACAGATTGGTATCACGTTTAACAGGGAATGTTTCCTTTGCTTGTCTGTGTAAATTGTTTAAATAAAAATTGTTATAAAGCGTTACAAATTACAATATTTCGTAGTTGACAGTAAATCAGCCTGCATGAATTCCACCTATCTATATTCCGACAGTTAAGAAGTTGCCCTGTGTAATTGTGTCGAATAACCATAACTGGAAAAGGGGGGGGGGATAGAGAGGGGGTAGAGGAGGGAAATTAGGAGGGGTGGGGGATGCTCTAAATGTTTATTCCCCAATTCAAGGCAGCCAGCCGCTGACCACCACAAAAGTGTGACTACCTCCACATGGAGGCTCAGACTACTCGGTAGATGCCAGTACAGAGGTAATTATTGAATTTCTCCTGTGAGCTTGGTCTATTTCCAGCTAGGAATCCTTCAACATAGTGCCTCGGTCTCTCGTGACCTTCCTGCTACTCTTCCTGTCTTTGAAAGTGTCCAAAGTTCAAAACAGTACTTCTATGATCCATTTTGTTCTTCGAAGATTCGCTCTGGATGACGTCCTCTCTTTCTTCTATGTATTGAGTTAAACCGTTACCCGCCCATCGCCAAAAACAAAAACAAAAACAAAAAACAACAACCCAAAACAAAACAAAACAAAACAACCCCCCCCCCACAAACAACCGCTTCCCCCTTATTGTGATACCCTCCCTTTATTGTGCTAAGTATTCGTGTGTGTATTCAGTTGAAACAAAATCTGAGACAGTGCTTTTAGCTATTTGGCGCTCAGGTCGCCTCCAAGAATAAAAGTGTTGGAAATGTATTATAAACTGATCTTAAGGTTCAAATCCATTTTTCCCAAGTAGCGAAATTCTGATGCAGCAGGTGGCACTGGGCAATTGATGCCACGTTGTGTAGGACCCTATCAAGGTGGTCAATTCGAGCAACAGCTTACGCCTTCCTCGGGGACAATTCTTAAGAGAGAGAGAGAGAGAGAGAGAGAGAGAGAGAGGGAGAGAGAGAGAGAGAGAGAGAGAGAGAGAGAGAGAGAGAGAGAGAGAGAGAGAGAGAGAGAAATGCCATAGGAGAGAAAACGTTTAGAAAAATAATGCAAAGCCAAAGTCAGCCTAAATTTCTGCCCGACAAAGACGAAGAGCTGCAAAAAGAAAGAGTGAATGGCACCGTTGGGCCGATGCTATCCGAGAGGAGATAAACTCACTTGAGGAAGCGGGGGACGTCAGTTTCTTCTCCTCGGAGCCAGGAGGTTTACGGACGAATA
This sequence comes from Aplysia californica, assembly GCF_000002075.1. Lineage (NCBI taxonomy): Eukaryota > Metazoa > Mollusca > Gastropoda > Aplysiida > Aplysiidae > Aplysia > Aplysia californica. The sequence continues at coordinate 623,947 of NW_004797733.1, read as the reverse complement.
ATCACCTTTCTTCATCTGATTCCAGTTTAGTACCACATCATTAACGCAGAACATGGGCTGGCTGTGGTCCTTAACCCTATGTCAGTCGTGTATGTTGGCCATAGGGTTGTACTCGGCCCATGTACGTATGTACACGTGTGTAGGAGCTCTGTGTATAATAGCAGTGACTTGTGGACGTTGGCCATTGGTCTAGAGTCGGGGGGTGTGGGTTGTGTGACGGTGAGAGGTATGGAGTCTAGGGGCGGGTTGGGGATGTAGTGCATGTAGTAAAAATTAGAGATCGCGATACACGTAGTTGGATCATCGACTTCTGTCACATGCGTTGAGACATGATATGTGTCAATGGATATCCGATTTCCTTCTCTCCATTCTCTCTGAGATGGAAGCTAAAAACCAAGAAAAGTTTGGTAATTCCGTAGAACTTTCTTTATCTTTTTTGGTCCTAGCCAAACAATTCAATTATAGAATTTGAGCCCAGACGTAAGGACCAACACAAAAACACACCAAAAATGAAAGTATGAAGTATAGAAATCGGTTGACTGACATAAATGTGCTGAACGAGAATTGCAGGAAATGAAATACCTGCGTATGGGTTTGATAACAACACCAGGCTTACCACACGTGCTGCAAAGTAAGATCTTTTGTGGTGATACTAGCAGTATGTGAGCAAACAAGAATCGTATTATTTAAAGAAAAACGGGACAACCAGCAGTTCGGAAAATAAGTTCCGTCTTGAGCTACACGTTACAGTAGTTTCTCAACGAGACCTCCTTGACTTCTCTCTTTCCACCTTGTACCTAATTTCATTAGTGAGATCGCCTTTCTGTTGACAATTTATTGTTTTAGGCAGTACCAACGTAGTTTAAATCTGTCCGAAATAGCTTTCTATGATCAGAAGCTCATGTAGTTCAAGATGTACTTTTTAATAAAAAAAACAACAACAACTCATAACAACATCACTACAATTAATTTATTTTGTTGCACTGTGCCTCATTTTCAGAAATCAATTACATGCACATGTGTTTAAGGGGGTCATTATATCATGAAAACGAATGTTAGAACTAATATCGTCCAGTTCTAAATGAAATGAAACTCCCTGAAAGTGTATACGTGATGTAGTTAGAAAGTCGCAATTTTTCATTTTGTCAGTTTTTATCTCTCCCCCCCCCCCCTTCACCTTTCCGTTATTGCTCTTATATTTCTCACCTACCAGATCTCAGTGCTTGCTTTAAGAGGCTGATTACCTGATAGACGTGACAAAACATAGACATATCTCCAGCATAGACCTCTCCAGCCATAGTATTCTGTACTGTAGGTTGCTATCAGGGAGGTTATACATTCTTCCACGGTCCTTGGTTACTATTCATCACTACACCTATTTTTTCGGATTTTGTTTTTTCTCTCCCTGGCATCATAAAATAACATTGGGCCACGCATGATAAAATAGACATACTTGTGTCGAAGGGAAGCTTTTCCATCACTCTTTTATGTCTTGATTAAGCCTCTCTCGTAATCTCCGCTCTGACGTTCAATCCTCTGAACTCGTGTAAATTTTCTCCCGACAGGAAGCAAAAGTTCTGTGACCAGGTAAGCGGTACACCACTGTGTTCTTGCTCACACTTGAGGATCTGGTTTGATCCCGCTTCCGATCAGTCACTCCACTTTCTCTTCTTTCCAAGACAACACATATCGCATTTCTTGGTATCTGGCTCCAGGATAAATTAACCGACGCTGAATAAGCGTCAATCACGAACCACTTTGTGCAAAACCCCTTCATCTCAAATGGAAGGCAAAGAATTCGTTGATTTATGGAGATGAACAAAGACAGAAACACACACACACACACACACACACAC
>NW_004797733.1:616825-621931 GCF_000002075.1 Aplysia californica | reverse complement strand
CCCCCCACACACTTTCTCTCTCTCGCGATCTCTTTCCCTCCCTCTCCTTTTTTCTGCCTCTGTCTCCCTCTGCCTCTTCCTCTCTCTCTCTGTCGTTCACTTTATCTCTCTATCTCTCCTTCCGTCTCCCCTCTCTGCAAAAGGCTGGAAGCTTCAACTAATAAGTCCCTTCCCGTCTTTTTACGTGCCGCTGACCTATCTGTCTATCTCATTTTTTCATCCAATCTCGAAAAGAACCGTCTTTCGTCGATATCCAGGGCGACAACAGGTCAAACTGGGTTCAGCCAATCGTGATCGTTCGTTCTACAAAATTGAAAGACATGGAAAGTTGCGAGAGCTCAAAACTCCATGCGCCAAGGTCAAAAGAGTCTCTTTACGCGAATAATTTTATGCAGATAAGGGCTTTTGACCATGGTCTAATTGTTCAGACAAAGGGTTCCACCTACAACCCCCCCAAAAAAACCCACAAAAAAACAAAACAACAACAACAACACAACAACAACAAAAACAACAACTACAAAACAACCAACGATGTAATGAATATAAAGTGCTCTCACCCTGAGCCACGAGAACTTAAAAAAGTAATCCCTCGACCATAGACTCCTCACCTCGCATCTTGTTCGAACCATAAAACATTTTGTTGAGGTCGCTAAGTTCGCAGGGGCTAGTCCCCTGTAACACGTGCTAACATAATGGCAAGTCACTATTTAATACTTTTGCTCGAGTCTGAATCTCTTAAGCATGACCCTACCACAAAGAAAAAAAATCCCCTTAACTCACTTCCTCCCTCTCCTCATAAACCCCTTTCTAAGGCGATTCATAAACCTGTCAGTTAAACTGTTAACTGAACACAGTTAGAGTACGAACAGTTCGTTTAACCTGCCAAAACTTTGGATACGAAAACCGCTTCAGATTTGTACCACCCAAATACGAAACTTCTTGAGTAATTGACATGGTGGCAAGAAATGAAAGGTGTCAAATGTCGGCTGAAAATAGTCTGGCAGCTCCCAATGTGGACATCTGTGTACCGCGTGACGCGGATGAGGTCATGACGTTGCACAAGCAAACATGTCGCGTAGACATTGTGACGTAGCTAGGCACCTTGCATCTGCTCAGCTGCCCAATTGGCAGGGGCTTTGCTGTTTTTACATTACCCGCTAAATGGACTAGATTCATCAATTACAGTTCGCTAATAAATCTCTTGAGTTTATGCAAATACGGCAACTTGTCACTGATAGTGTTTTAGATACATGAACTCAAACGTTGAAAGACTAGATCTATGGACATATACGCCATGACCCGTTTTTGCAATCACGTTGGATATTAATTCATCAAATTAAGAAAATTTATCGTGTCGGCTTGTCGCGGAGAAGCGTGTGTTCTGGTACAAACAACGTCTGAGATTTGAAACTCTGTTTACCGTTGTCTGGCACTTTGAGATCCAAACAAGCCACTCTAAAATCTGGAACGTGTCATATTTTTGTACTCAGCCGCACACTAATGGTAGCGTCCGACATATCACAACTGTTCTTGACACATCCCTGCTTATAAAAGCAAGAATAACTTCTGTTCCCTTTTTGTGGGTTATGCGTCATCATGTTATCAAGGTATTAGATTTATGAACTTTCCCTACCTGAACCAAAGCTATCAGAGAAAGAATAAAAATGGTGTATTTGTTTTTGTTCTTTCCCGAATATTAAACCTACATAAAACAGTTCTACAGGCAGTAAATTAAAGTTACAAAATATGTTATTGCTAAGCATATTATTTGAGTCCCCTTAACTCCAAAAAGTCAAGAAGGGAAATACATTGGTCATTTCTTTTCATCGTACGTGTGAAAGAGGTTGTTGCCAGAACTCATGTCTTACACGCTTTACAACACTTCAATTCTGTACTATTTAACCTTGTCGATAGTTCGAATAGTTTGTGCACCGACGAACAAATCCCACTCCCCTCACCCGCCCACACAATTAAGTGTAAACTCTCAGAGTGAAGAGAAGAGGTAAGATGAACAACACACACGTATACACACAGATGTGTGTTTTTATATAATATATGATATATACAATATGTATAATAAATATTATACACATACACACACACTCGTCAGACACACACACACACACACACACACACACACACACACACACACACACACACACACACACACACACACACACACACACACACACACACACACACACACACACACATATATATATATATATATATTATATATATATATATATATATATAACTTTTTATCGTACTCAAGCACTCTTCAGTCACTTTCCCTCAAGTCCCTGTCATTGCATCTTTGAAAACAAATCCAAAACATAAATCGCGAAGCAAGCTCGAAAAAGGCTCGATTTAAAAAAATCAAAACCGGAAATGCCGTCTGATGCCTTTGTATTGTGTCAGGAAGAGAATCAACAGCTTGCACCTAGCGTCTATAACCCAGTTCTAATGAACTGAAACTTTTCCCCCCTCCGATTCTTCTATGCAGTCTGTGTCTTGTCTTTCCTAAATTTATGTATACATCTCGGGGTTAATTGGCTCTGACTCTCTCATTTTGCAATTAATTAAAAAAAGGGACCGTGCAGGCATTCGGGATATAAATATGCCACAGAGGTTTAATCAGCGTCAGTTTCTAAAGTATTCGCGCACCTTTGATCAGCGAAACAATGGCTTTGCATTCCCGAGAGTCTAAAATATTGAAGTTATTCAGAGGGCGTCTCCTGGTTCTTCCCTTTCACTGAATAAACCTAAAGGAACACAAGAATATCGTTCATGTTATTTTCCAGAGCACTGAGATTGTAGTAGAAAAATGAAAAGTATTTTGAGAATTATAAAATATCCAGGTAACAAAACGTGTCAGACGAAAGTGTTACAGAAATGCAGCGAAGATATGGTGTTTGTTGTAATGGCAATAGCAGCAAGCGTGATCATCATCACCGTCTCCTAAAAGCAACAATGGGAACAAACCAAACCAAACCAAAACAAGACTGGATGAAAAATACGTCTACCTCACACCCCCCCCCCCCACAAACACACAATTTCGCCCCCTTTCCTTCCGCTCTTTCCAAACAGTTAGTAATAAAGACACACGTGAGTCCCTCGGACAAGTACAAGTAGGTAAACACAGTGTAGTCAGTAGACAATGAGGTTTCTCACTAGGCCAGCGATAACATCCATTGCGCCCAAACACTCGATACTGTCTCTGTTTTAAGTCATTTCAAGCGTTATGGGAACACGATATCACGTCTTGTGTATTTGATTCTTAGTTATGCCGATATATAATATATTTACATAATTGTTTAACCCTATAAGCATAAAAAGGCATTATTTTTAGGAACTGAGTTCTCGGTGACGTTGAAGGAACTCAGAGGAAAGAGACAGAATTTGAAAACAACACGAACATCACTCGGATGTTCCACTGTTAAGTTAAAAGCCCAGCAAAAGTGCCACGTGCCACAACCACCGAGTGTCTAAAGTTCGAAACCGTTATCCTGTGTCTGGGCAGTGTGTAAAATATCGCAAGAGCAAAATGAAGCAAAAAAGAAAAAACAAATAATTTAACAAAAAATCAACGAAACCCAACTTTTTTCTTTAACAGACTTGACGTGGTGAAATTAAAGTCGAATCGAACTCGTACGATTCTGAATAACGAACGGGTAGCCGTTCACTGGTAATCGTTGAAGGCTAGCTTCGAAACACCAAGTGTATCGGATCGTATCTCAGTATCTAACGAGCCCAATTAGTGGGCCACAAAGTTGGAAAAACAAACCCAACCCATGGCTGTCCCAGGAAGGCCTCCTGTTTCGCCTTATTGGTGCCACGTCTGTTTTTACAATATGGATGTATTTTGGGCCTGGGTAATCATCTCGCAGCCGCGACGGAGGAAGAAGACTGAAGACGAAAGGTGTTTACAAACATCGTAACGGAAAATCCTACACGTGACTATCAGAGTAACTTTTTTTTCAGTGCAGCGCAAATAGGGTGTTTCTTAAGTACAGTATACAGGAAAACTTTAGAAAAAGATTTTTTGTTCTGTTCTCTTATATGTGGGTTAAAGAAAGAGCCTTGCGATTCAAAATTCGAAACTACCGTTTTGAGCAACCACTCCAAGGTTTGAAAATGGTTAGACCTGACTTGAAAAACTAAACTACATGTATTAAGAAATTCCCCCCTTGCACACAGACATGAGTTATAATAGTACAGATCAAGCAGTAGACTTCTTGGATCCTACTTGTCAGAGCCAGTGTGGCTGAGTGGACTACAGTACAAGGAAGACAGCGACGGAAAAGACGTTCACTAATGCATTCAAAGTCAAGTCTTAGGAGTAAAACATATAATATGCATTTCTTTGCAAATGCCAGTGGTTGTACACATACACTTTGGTTTGCAAACCAGTTTCAATGTATAAACACACATTATTATAATAGAACTCTTGAAGAAACACAATGAATCTCATCATTACCAGTGTTGCAAGCCAATTATTTAAAATGGTGAATAACTTTCCAGGCATAAAAATCTAGATCCAGACTGCTGGCAAGGTCATTAAAAAAAGCCAATTTACGTATGGAAAGGGTGGCCAGGGGGGAGGGGGAGGGGGGGGCGCACAGTATGTTTTTGATCGACTACAGGTGGCTTGATTTGGCAAGCTTTGCTCACACTGGTAGTGGTATGTTAACGTTTAGTGTACATTTGGCACATCGGGAACCTTCACCAAACAGCTCTAGTGATGCTGAAAATACTTTTTGGTGTGTGAGGTTTGGGGGAAAAAAACCTTGCAGGTACGCAATATATTTTTACTGGGCTTAATATATCGTATGTGCCACTAACAAATATGTTTGTAGGAACATAAGGTAAATATATTTAGTTCCTTTTGACCTTCACGTTGGTATCTTTAATACGGATATTTGCGAGCTTGAAGTCGGGATAGTACTGAAGTGCGACAATGTCCTGTCTGTACTAAAACATGTGATTTTAGAGCAGAACTCGAAGTACTTTTCTTCAAAATGGTAGAATTTATTTTGTAAGCAGTGGGGCTAGCAACTCCATCCAATGCTAACCAAAAAATATCCTTTTTGTCATTCCCCCCCC
>NW_004797733.1:612737-615482 GCF_000002075.1 Aplysia californica | reverse complement strand
AGTGTAGTGTACTGTGAGTTATGTGTGTGTGTGAGTGCTTATGTGTGTGTGTGTGTGTGTTTGTGTGTGTGTGTGTGTGTGTGTGTGTGTGTGTGTGTGTGTGTGTGTGTTTTCCAACTCGCCCTTGCAGTCATTACTGAAAGAAGATGAACACACTTTTCTCGTCAGTGTATCGAACAGTTAACATGAGAGAACTCGCAGTGATTGAGTCTGCAAAGGAAAAGAAGATCACCGGGACCCAAATATTACTTCAGTTTTTATTCACTTCATTTATCAAGTTAGTTAAACCAAACTTGTAATAATTTTTGTAACAGCTATGAATGGGGAAATTCAGAACCGTTTCAGAACAAATTCTACTAACGGGGGCGTTTAAAATGACATCTTAAAATTTCTTTTCTGCTTTACTATTTTCTTTTTAAGTTGTCAATAGGCCCATGCATGATAATTTTAGAATACTGCTCCTAAGTCGTTTACGCAAAATAGGAGAAAAAAAAAAGAAAAGAGAAAGATCTGAAAGGGCTTAAGATAATCCAGATGTCTATACAAGTAAAAAGTAGGCCTGCCTATAACGGAATAAGACGAAAACACGCCCATTAATTTTGAGTAGGGTTTGACACTTCTTTCGGCAAACATTTTGAAAACGTCAAAGTTGTGTGTATGTTTGGCTATCCTGGCTTAGGACGGTGAAGGATTTCCGCCTACATTTGATATGACTTTTTAGATACCCTTGTGGCTGCTTGTCATTTTATTATCATTTCTCGTCCCGATCCAAAAATTTCCGCTATTAAATTCTTGGACGCCATAACTGCTCAAAAGTCAAGAAGTTTGCTATTGAGATCCCACAGAACTTCAATTGGCGTCGAGCACTAATTCCTACCCCCCTCCCTAATGTTTTCCATTTTTCTGTCATTTTAGTGAATTAGTATGTATCGTCTCTGGTTTCTTTTCCTTCCTCGTTCCTCTTCTTCTGCTCATTTCACCTGACCAAAAACACTGCTTCGAATTTATTATTTCCTTGTAGGGTAGAGATTTGAAACTCATGGACAGCCCAAATGAACAAACACTTTTACTTCAGAAAAAGATTTCATGTTCCTTCACTATCTGCGATGCAATAACCAAACCCCATTCCCCTTTCCCCAATAACACCGAAGCAAAATCTTTGCCCGTTGGGTCTTGTTTTTGGGTGACTAGAGTAAGCATCATAAACATAAAGAGTGAACACAGCTTAACTGGCCTAGTCAGTTAACGCAGGATGTATTATCTGGCCAACAGCAATGGCAAAATACTGGATTAAAAAAATCTTAAGTCATTTCTTAGACGAATAACGAATCAAACTCTTGAAAAGTCGTATAAACGTAAGTGACAGTAAAACAAATCACCCCAGCTCTCCCGCGGGTAAGATAAAGTTACTTATGACGAGTGACACCTGGCGAGAGGAAGCAACCAGCATAGCGATTTGAATCAGATGCCATCGTGACCCAGAAAACGAACACGTTTGATTTCAGAAAAACTGATTCATGGAAGCCAAACTGGCAGCAACCCAGGAAAATATAGTAAGAATATGACGGTTTCCACAATAGAAATTTAAAAAACAATGTCTTTCGTCAGATAAACTTGGAATTAATTTTCAAACATATTCTGGGGGCAATTTTGATAACGAGTGAGTGAGTGAGCGAACCTTACGCTTTATAAGCGGTGCCCATTGGCAGGATCGGTTCGGTTCGCTTCGGTTGGATTGGGTTCGGTTATGTTCGGTCGGTTTAGTCGTCGGGGGTTGCAAGAATTGCCTCCATGGGAGGGCAAAAGCTACCATTATGGCACAAACCGACAAAACCGATGATGACCTTCAATAACAAACGCGTTTGTTTTAATTCAAGGCTGCGTGTCGGCGTGTCCCACGATCGGTTTGGGCAGGGGTCTGCTAGTGCACTGAAGCCGTCAGAAACAATGAACCGATCCTAACCGAACCGATCCGAACCGCACCGAACCGATTCCCTAATTAGCACCACCTATAACCTTTGTCTCTCCTGTACTCCGAAGTCAGGGGCGGAACAAGGGCTAAGTCAGTTCACCCATTGTTATCACGGCTTGAGAAATGGATAAACAGGAAAACTAACGAGCCACACCTACAGTTCGTGAGATGGTGTCGTTACTGCTCCACGGAAACTCCCCGTTGAGATCGAGAGGAATGTTTGACCCTTCAACTTTCCGGAACAGGAGAGGAATAACAGGGAAGGCGCAAAGAAAACACGTTGCCGTGGTTTTTTCCCCGACTTTTTTCTGTTCCTTCTCTCTGTTTTTGTGTGTTCGTGGTGTGTTATAAAGTGTTCCCGAAACCTAAGAATTAAGAAAGAGAAACGCGAGGTATTTAATACAAACGCCATTGGTGCATTGGTAAGATCTCCAGTAACTGTCTGTTGGTATGTGAATGTCTTTGTGATCGCTTTCAATGCACAATTTGTACAACTATTCCTTTCCACTATTCTTTCTTAACGTTCTTTGTGTTTGTGCCAATGAATGACAAAATAGTACAACTGTAATTGTTTCCCTAGTTGCGCATATATATATCAATATCTTTTTCAATAACACGAAACCCAAGAATCTAAAAAGACTCACTATTCCGTTGAATAAAATTGAAAGCCTACCACCCTTATCTTTTCCAGTGTCTTTTTCTCTGTCTGTCTGTCTGTCTGTCTGTCTGTCTGTCTGTCTGTCTGTCTGTCTGTCTGTCTGTCTGTCTGTCTG
>NW_004797733.1:600404-612637 GCF_000002075.1 Aplysia californica | reverse complement strand
AGAAGAGATAAGAATGATGGATGCTTGATAGGAAACACCAAAGCACCCGCCAACCCACCACGTACACGTATGAGTTTTGTTTTATAAGACAGAAAGGAACATGTAATGCCATTGCATGAGGAAGTCTCAAACAAATACGTATATTGACACACGGAGACGTATCCATACAAGAGAGCTAATCAGAAACTCAATCCTAGAGTCGGACGTCCCCTATATTACAGGCACGTAGTTTCCAGATAAACAATTCCAACAAAACATCACACGCAAGCACACAGATTCTGGAAAACAGAAGAGAAAGACAGAAAGGCCTGGCCGGAAGGAAACGGGATAAATTATTGGCAACGCTTTCTTCTCCCTTTGTCTCTCTCTCTCTCTCTCTCTCTCTCTCTCTCTCTCTCTCTCTCTCTCTCTCTCTCTCTCTCTCTCTCTCACACACACACTGATAAGATAATAGAATAGAAAATCACCGATCGCTGTACAGTTTGAGTATCGGCGTTCTACACCACCACTAAGGCTACAGGAAAGAACTGAAGCAAACTATTGTGCTGGAAGACATTAATATTACAGCCTCTCGTCCTACCCTGTGCGCGAAACATTCTAGAAAAAAACACGTGCTGGTTTTATAACTGCTCTCGCAACATTCATCTCCAGGGAAAGGACCATTGACTAGTCCCTACTTTCTCATCTACGATTATGGGTTTGATTTTTTTGTTAGTTTGGTTTTTTTTTGGGGGGGTGGGGGTGGGGGAGGGGTGAACTCGCTTATTCAGCAATACATGCATTGGTAGTTAAACATTTACCCCAGAAACGGTGTCTTTGCCAATTGAGGAATAAGCGACTTTCAATAATCTTGATCAATATTTGAGAGGTGTAGGTATTGATACAGGACAAGCGAGGCAGGTTCAAGGCCAATAATATCCTTTTTAGTACAGTAAGGAAAATGTGCTGCCTTTTCTTCATAGTTCAGATTTAAATGTCGCTGTTAATCTCCAATGATGGAGATAGGAAATGATATCTGCCCGTTATTCCATCCGGTCGTACATGTGCTTTTCTTTGCACTTATAGGCCTATATTTATGCTCATGTTGGCGGGCACACTATTTCGGAGGCAAACATATCCAAATGTACAACATCGAGGAGAAAACGTCTCCTTGTCGTTTTCACGACAATTTGCAATGACCTCATTGGCCATAGCAGACGTCACAAATCATCCTTATTTCTTCTATTTCGCTTGAAAAGAATGTTCTCCATTGCAGATGCATTAGTCTTCGTCAGGTATTGACCAACGAATATTAATAAAGTTTTTCAGCAAATTATTTGGGTTCAGAATTCAACTGGGTCACGAGCACACATTTTTTGAGATATTGCAAGGAAGCTGCAAATGACAGACATTTACGACCCGCGCCATGAGCGACTTTTGTACATAGATACAGAAAAAACATTATTATCACAAATTAATGACAAATTGGAGTTTTAAAAAATTGTATAACTAATGTTTAGGTAGAGCGCATTTTTAGTGGCTGTTAAAAATTTGTTTTGCTGCCTTCTTGAAGTGCTTGATATCTTTTACTTTGTCTATTTTTCTATTTGTCTACAAGGCTGGGTTCATCTCAGGCGGTGCGTGTCCATATAGCTGGTACTCTCTTCAGGATCCACCTCAAAATCTGTTGATTTTATAAAAGATCTTTAAATAATATGCTCGCTATTGATCTAACTAACACGTTCGTCAAGGAACAATCCTCTTGGATATTGAGCCCTGTCGTAGTAACTCTCTTTTTCAAACTATCTTAGAAAGTCTTTAAAACATTTGGCCCTTCTTGCTCTATGATGTTTTACTGTTTCTTAAAGAACGTGACATACTCCTCCTCCGAATGCCTCATAATCGAAATGCTCCGTTTTTAAAACGGTTTTTTTAAACTACGAGACCAGAGGCTTTGGCGGGACATAGAAATCAACCTTGCTGCAAAAGTAAGTTCGGGCAATATCAGCTGTACTCCAAGAGAATGCTGTTCTCATAAAACGCAGCACTGTACGCTCAAACTGCACGCTTGTTTTCGTGGGGAGCCATTGTAGCATAGAGTATTAACCAGCGTCGGTTTTATATGCTCCTTGAGTGGCTTCTTCAAAACTCGTTTGTAGGCCTGTAGTCTGATTTTGGAATTGCTGCCGTATGTTCGTTCCTTTAGAAGATGGCTTTTGCGTGGCGAGAGTTGCAATACGGGGATAAAAAAAAGATACTAGAACTAGAGTCAGCACGAAATACATCAATGTTTTCGCGTAGTATTCAAAGAACCATCCTGATAAGAGCTACAAAAACGTACATGCAGTGAATTTTAAGTAAGATTCGCCTTATAAGCAAAACTAATAGAAAAAATAGTTAGTTAGATAAATAGAGCTGCGTAATGTAAAGGATGAGCAATGGGTTCGAGAATCCGAACACAATATCCATGTAAGTTGGCCCTGTCGAAGTAAAAAAACAACCCAACAATATAAAGAAAGGGCGGAAAGAAACACAGGAAAAGAACTCTAGGAAGAAAAAAAACTCCCCCTCAAATCCTCATAAAAATTGAGAGGCAGAGAAGTCTGGCCAGGAAGAGAGCGCAAAATCTATCCCACAGACCTAGCAGAGCGTTTATTTTATATTTCTGCCGCAGTGCTGTCTGCTCGCGGCTCAGGAGCTGGCTTCGTGTTTACACAGATGTTGTGCTCTGGCCGAGGCGCGCTCGAGTTTCCTTTCATTTGTCGAAAGAGCAGAGATGCAGAAAGCGGGCGATGCCAAGACTCTGCTGTTTCTCCTCTACTTGTGAGATTGAGATAGTCGTGTATCTGATTTTACACACCTAACCTTTCACTCACTATTTGGTTATCCGACGCAATCGGCTTGTCGGTTTGAACAATCTGGGTGTTTTTGACAACTACTGTCATACATGCTGGGCGAGATAGAGGTACGATGTGAGACGTGTGGATTGTGCTCTTGAGCTTGTTTTGTTTTCAAAGAGTTTCTCAGCATGTATCTGACTACTTTACCGTGTACATTGTACTTATGAACTTGATGAGGAAAGGTGTTGTTGAGATTTGAGTAGAAACAATTTAAAAATTGTACCTTCCTCCCCTCCGCTCTCCCATTTTTTACGCCCAGCCGTAAAAGTTAAAGTTCTCTTTTCTACCTTGGGGCGGTGAAAGAGAAATGACACGTGAAAAGAAATTTGAAATAATATGAACACGGAAGCATTTTCATATTGCTAAATAGACTTATTATTTATACAGGGATAGAACTAGAAGAAGTACAGATTGATCTGTAACCACGCAACAGTCAGGTGGGGTGTGACCTAGAGGGAATTCCAAGACTTAACAAGGTGGACTTCAGTCTCTTGTCTGAGAGAGTGATCTCGTCCTTGGTTCATTTGCATTCTGAATAGAAAGGAAATACATGTAGTTTATGAAGGTGACTACAAAAAGCAAATGCAGAAGATCACGAAGACGACAAGCCCCCTTAGCAACGGGAAGATGTCAAAGTGCGTCAGTTATCTCCACACACCGATAGGGCCAGTTGAGGGATCCCACGTTATCAAAGGTGACTCGTATTCGCCTGGTATCCAAGGTACTTCTGCACAACAACCGCCCCTCCTCCTCCCTAAATTTTAACAATAAACAAGAATATAATACATATTATCCATGTTTCGATTTCTTTCTTTCTTCTTTCTTTTTATTGGTTAGTGGGTGGGTTGTTGGGACAGAGGCTGGAGAGGAGAAAGGCTACTACAACACCTTGGAAGTGTGTGTCGGACTGTGCGTGTGCCGGGGGGGGGGGGGGGGGGGGGGGGAGTCGTAGGATCGGGATTTGGATGTCCTTCTTTTCGACACCCCTCCCCAATTTTTTCTCTCCAGATGCACGCTTTCTTTATAAACCCCCCCCCCCAACAAAAACAAACCCACATATCCACACAAGTTCACACACACACACACACACACACACACACACACACACACACACACACACACACACACACACACGCACACACACACACAAACACACACACAAACACACACACACAAACACATGCATGCATACCCACAGTCATACAGATGCTCACACGTGGACATACATCCCACAGCTGCACGCACACTCTTCCTTCCCACTTATTTTGGTATGCGTGATAATTCGTGTGTTCAGTTTTTTCCCCTTTCATGTGTGCATGAGCGCGATTTGTTAAAAGCATATCCAGAACAGATTTTTCGCATGTACTGTTCGCAACTGCGTCACTGGTTTTTCATAATCTCTCCGTCCGTCTGTATTCCAGGCATCAATGACGTCAGTTTCGAAGGCGGTTTTTTAAAATAAAGATATTGTCACCATGGTCAACACCAAAGATATTTTTCTACATGCAGCAGTCGTCCCCCCCCCCCTAACATTTCTCTCTCAAATTCGCAAATTTGTAGGTGACACAGGGGAATAAAGATCTGTTGAACCCGTCACTTCTAAGGTACTTTGTTGATTTTACAGTCCAAAGTTTCTTCAGTTTTGTTTTGGGAGGGATATAGAATTTTGTCCTGACAGCCAGTCCAGCCCTCTCGTACAACTGTCAGTAAGATGACCCTTAGCTTCGATCGTGCTCTCATGATCTTACTCTTTCCTACGCATTCAGAGAAGGCTAGTTACTAATTTAATTTTGGTTTAGTTTTAAAATGAGTTTTAAGGCACTTTCAACACAATTAGGTCATATAAATGCAGAAGACTAGATGTATTACTACAGGGTAACATGGAAAGAAAAGAAAAGAAGGAAAAGGGAAAGACTATAGATGTTTGTTTTGGAAAGAAGAAGAAAACCAACTCAAAGCGCCCAACTGGTTACTTGATTTGATCCAACCCGAAGTTACTCTGCGAAAGTCTGAGGAATAAACCCCACCGGAAATCCATCTACCTCGCTTGCACCGACTGACGACTTCTACGACTTCTACGTTTATGAACTCGTGACATTTCGACAACGGGTACACAATATGCAATGACCATTTTTTTTCAAAGCGGCAACCAGGGCTGGTGTTTACAAATATCTGAGGCCATTGCCTTTGTTTCTATATATACTTATTTTAGTAGGGCAAAAACGTACTGTGATCAAATGCATTTTCCTAAGGCGGAAAATGAAAGTATTTAGCTTTAATTTCCCTTTTCTGGCTACTAATAAACAAGGTATAAAACAAAGTGATGTGAAAGTATAGTATTCGAAAACAAAATGACATAGCACAGTAAAAAAAATGAACAGGAAATCTAGATTTTCTACCCTGTGATCCACTTCTGGCTCATGCAATGCCCATGTTTTTCTCTGCTCATATGTAATCCACCCCCTCAACCTCATCATAACCCTTTTATTGTTCTTGCATCATTTAGGAGACGAGCTGTTTGGCCCAATCCGGGTTCAGAGGAGACGACATCCAAGCTGCAGATTGATTTTGATATCTGTTATACACGGGGATAGAACTCATGCCTTTTGCGGCGAGGCAAAAGGCCAAATCTTTACCTCACAGATGGCGGTACTTGTCTCGTGCACTCCTTGACCTTGCAAGTACTTACAGAGACAAACCGTCCGTCCTCATTGGCAGTTAGAAGCGCATTCTATCGTCAGTACTCACCTCTTATCCCTCCTTGATCTCTGGAAGCTAGTCTACTTACTGACATGCGCACGGAGAACGCTGCCCCGACAAAGGCAGCATGTATAAAACCAAGTAGAAAACCAAAGGCAGCAGAGCGTCTTGCGAGCTCGTTGGATCGGGCGGGTATCATCACCTACCTCCATAAAACATCGTCTCGCTGATGTGTGCGATCCACTCCGCTGCAAATGAGTCATAGAGTAACACTTTGCAGAGTAAAAAAAAAAGAGAAAAGAATCCTCTTCTCCGTAACATTTTTTAAAAATCAACATGAGGTTTTAAAGGTAAAGCTCTCAAGACCAGATTCCTCGAGGCGTTCGAAACGGATGAAAGACAGTCGAAAGGTAGACAGACAAGCAAACAGACTGGGGCTTAGATGATAGGCCAAGACAACACTTTGTAGGTATAGTGATTGACGAATCTTTTCAAATAATAGATAGATAGATAGATAGATAGATAGATAGATAGATAGATAGATAGATAGATAGAAAGATAGATAGATAGATAGATAGATAGATGTGAACTTAAAAGTATACCTGCTAAGTTCGATTTCTAAAATTAAATTTCAAATCTCCCCTTCCTCTCTCTAACCGAGTATATCCGCTTTTCTCTACCTTCTATCTGCCAACATCTTTACTAATACCCATCCCCCCACCCCATTCCATCTCCCACCCGACTTATCATGTTTTCGTTCCTTTTATCCCCTCAGCCCCCCTCCACCTCCCTCCCCTTGACATCCTCAGTTTTCATCATTCTTTCTCCCAGCCACATAACCTCATGTCGTATGGTTTCTGTCCGCTTCCAGGACCTAGGGGCAAATTACTGACAGTAACTAAAAATAAGATACCCCGGGTTGTCACCCTTCAGAAAAATAAACATGGCGAGATTCGAAACAGAAGGCTTCCCTGGTTGGTGTTTTTGTCCAGGCTTGTGAAATGCCGGTTTCTTGGACGAGATTCGTGCCCCAAGCGCACGTATATAAAGTGCTGTTCAGACTGTCAGAGTGAAATCTTCGAAATTCTAGCTGCAAAGATTTCCATAGTATAACCAGAGCTGGCTGTGAAATGGGAGTTTTTGAGATCTCACCCTTGACCAACTAGGTTACGTCTTTGCAGTTTGCTGGAGGTTAGAATTTGGTAGGAATTTATGAAAGAAACTGAATTTTCAGACTTGAAAAGTCCTGTCAACGCTTATTTTTTCAGCGTCCGCTATATTTGAAGATTATATTTTGTTTGTTTAAAGGTGTATTATTTTTATCAGGAGCCTGGGCATAGATAACTCGATGTCTGTGTTTTTAGAATTTCAATTGATTGGCAGCCTTCTCGCTTTCGAGGGGTCGTCGTAATGCAGTGATCCAAACGTTTGTCCTGTTATCCGAAAATTGAGGGTTCGGTTCAGAATACCAAATTTTACTCCTGGATGTAGATGTCTATCAGAATTTTGCCCATTCTAAGCGCTTACGGACGCGAACTTGTACTTGTAGGCACCGTCTATAATTGACTGAAAGGTATGTTAAAAAGCGGTGTCTAGAAAAATCAGAGCCATGAAACAATCTGTCTCTTTGCTTGAGCTTTGAATGTTCTGCCTGATCATGTGAAGGGGTCTTCAGTGGAGCTCCTGTGCGTTACGTGAAGATTCTGTGTGATCTTGTGCTCTTTCTTTATTGATTCCATCTGAATGTTGGTCTCGTGGAAATGTCAAAGGAGAGAAGAGCACTATTGCTGTCAGTGGGCTCAAAGATTTGATTGAAAACCGCTGCATCGGAGACCTTTGCTGGGCTCTCGCAAAGGGCTGCCTAGAGGTGGCTAAGGCATAAAGAAACAAATATGAGGAGAGAAGAGTAAGAAAAATAAAACGAGTGAACACCACCCCTCCCCCTATCCCCGACAGCACCTCTGACAGGGTAGATGATGAGTCTCAGCTCTGTATACCTGTTCTTTTACTTCCATTGACATTTGCCACAGTAATCCGGGGCGGCCGCTGAGACGAAGTTTGTGCTTGAACAGCATGCGAAAGTTTAGGGCTCTATTTCAAGTGAGGTAACAGGGGTTGGGAGGGGGGGGGGGTGTATATCCAAATCTCTTCAGCTCTTCCAGGAATATTCCTCCCTGTCTTATCCAAACAGATCTCAGAACATGCAGATTTCAAGCATGCTGGGCAACGCAACAAAAGCAAACTCCTTCAAATAATATACAAACTTGTAACTACCATTGCACATAACTGTGCAGTACAGTACAGTACAAAGCAAACTTCATCCTTTTTACCACAAAAAATGCTGCCCTCACTCATAATGGAGAGGATTTTTCAGGAAGATTTAACTTTGATTATTTGAGTACCTTGAAGAATATGAGTGGAAAATTATTAGAAAATGTCTACTTTCTGATATGTATATATACAAAATCAAGCCCCCTCCCCCCCCTCCCCAGGTACTGTACCAAGTTCAAGAGGTGTACGCATGTATCCACACTGGCGACATTGTATATGGAGAAACTGGCTGAAACTAGCTTTATAAGTAACTCATCTAACTATATGACTCTTTTGTGAAATTGACTGACAACGACATTGAAAAGCCTAAAAGTGTGTGTGTTTTTATTTTTTAAATATTTTTTAAAGTTTCATCATCTCACGTAAGTCAGTGACATGGCAGATTAACTTTAAAAAATGGTCATATAAATAGATAGACAGACAGGTAGATAGATATGATAGATAGATAGATAGATAGATAGATAGATAGATAGATAGATAGATAGATAGATAGATAGATAGATAGATAGATAGATAAGAGAGAGAGAGAGAGAGAGAGAGAGAGAGAGAGAGAGAGAGAGAGAGAGAGAGAGATTGAGACTGGCTGGGAGTGAGAGAGAGAAAGAGAAAGCGAGACACAGAGAGTGAGACAGAGATAGATAGAGAGATAGATAGATAGAGAGGGGGGTGAGAGAGAGTGAGAGAGAGAGTGAGAGTGAGAGAGAGAGAGAGAGAGAAAGAGACACAGAGAGAGAGAGAGAGAGAGAGAGAGAGAGAGAGAGAGAGAGAGAGAGAGAGAGAGACAAAACAGTCTGTCTTTCATGCTATCTGGTGTAGATCCGTCTTCCACATGCCAGGGCATCGCCAAAGGAAGCAAATTGCATCATGGGAATGTTCTATTTCATAGCGTCCTGCGCAGAGGCAGTGGTAACTTTATCTATAGCATATCTCAAAGCACTCCTAATTGCTCTAATTTTCCTATTTAGCTCGGTTTTCGCCGCATCTTCATTTTCTTCTCCGGCGGAGGAAGAATCGGGAGTGGGGCCAAGGTATGCTGTATGTAGTATCTGCCTCTCATCGACTGCTTGTTGCTGCCCAATTTCTCACTTTACTTTCTGCCGCTTGTTCCAGGCTCCCAGGAATCCAGGCCTTTCTTTCATAGCTTACCTGATGGCAGTGATTAGCTGTTCAGCCTTTTTCAAAGAGGCTGAGTCCTGAGCCATTCTTTTGGTACCGTTCCTGGGTGTCTCTTTCGGTTAAGAATGCTTCAACAGTATTCAGCTGCTTTCGGAAAAGGGACCCTCTGAAGTTCTTTTTTTTCTGTCTCGGACGGGTAGTTCGTGGACTGCAGGTGAGGTTGGTTGTATTGGGGTACCGGGTAGTGGAAGTTCTTGCTTCGTGTGAAGGAGAAAAGGACCAGAGGGTATGAAAGGGAGTATGCGCTCGTTTGAGTGTACGTGTGCGTGCGCGTGTGTGCATTCTCTCTCTCTCTCTCTCTCTCTCTCTCTCTCTCTCTCTCTCTCTCTCTCTCTCTCTCTTTCTCTCTCTCTCTCTCCCCTCTCTCTCTTTATCTCTTTCTTTCCCCATCACTGTGACTATGGGAGTATTCATTTTATATCTCTTTCTTTCTCTGTTCACCTCCCCCTTCATCTCCACCCCCACCCCCCCTCTCATGTGTGAATGAGTGAGTATACATTTGTATACATTTGTACCCGTGTGTGGCTATCTGTGTACAATGTATATATTATGTACGAGAACATGGATGAATGAAGCTGCTGCTAGTCTGTCTTCCCTAGTGTTGCTGCCAAGTCGGCTGCAATGCGCTTGATGTTTGCATACCAATCACTCTTTATGTTCTATCGTTCTGACCACCTCCACTTCACACTTCACACCTTTGGTCGATTTTTCTACTTTCTTCTCTTTTCTTCAAACGTGTCTGATAATATTATGTATCTGTCTGTGCGTGTACTTTTGTATTTGTGTGCATGCGTGCGTGTTTGTGTATGTGTGTGAGCGTGTGTGTGCGCGTGTGTGCGTGTGTGCGTGTGTGCGTGTATGTGTGTGTATGTGTGTGAGTGTGTGGAATGTATTCACGTACGCCGTCTTTTCAGGTGTCATTTCTTCTCTCCGTCACTTGTTAAAGTTTGAAACACCTAAGGAGAAGGAACGCATTTCACAAATGGTTGATGCAAGAGCACGAGGGCAAGCAAACCTTTCATATTATTGTAAGCTGTCACAATGTTTTAGTTGGTCGTCAATATGATTATGCAAACACGTGTGAATGCATGCAAGTGTAATGTATGCACACATCTGTGCTAATATATGCATGCGCACCTGCAAACTGTACTCAGAAAAACGTGCCATTCCGTGTGCGAGCACAAACAAGCTGGCGATAGGATCTGACAGGAACCTGGTCCCGCTCTGTCAGAGCCCGTGACGTCTGCACTCAATGAGCGAGCAGACGAGCAGACGGGCAGACGGGCAGGCGAGCAGACGAATCACGGATATTGTTTGGGATGCAAGGCCTACGAATGAACGAAGTGAAGCTTGTCACGTGACTGGCTAGGGTTGTGAAGGACAAAGGAGTGAAGTGAAAGCTGAATGAAGACGAAGGTAATAGAAGAGAAAGAAAACAAAGGAAGGAGATATTTGTAAACAACAACTCCTTATTCCCCCTCATCGGTTCTTACAATCAGTGTACACTCTTTGCAAGGCATGTCTCATTCAAAACATAGGAACCCGTTTTGGATGCTATGGTGTCATTTGCTCTAGACATTGACATCCCATAGAGCCATGTTAAGTAAAATTGCTTTCTGTCGAAAACAGGAAGGTTGGGGTGGGGATGGGGTTTGGCTGTGATTTGTCTGGAATTTGTGTGGACTGGCGTTTTTACATTAATTGTGCATCTGACAGTTCTTGGCTTTCAGGATACCGAAGTAGACCCTCTTCATTCTTTCTTCGCCCCCCCCCCCCTTTCTCTGTCCTCCCCCCCCCCCCCCCGCCCCCCTAGCCCAATATCTCGAATCCAAAGGAGAGTAAACAAAGGCAGCACCGTTAGTACGGTATTCTTTCCAAAGCACTCGGCACCAGTTACAAAGAGCCACAAAAAACCTCCTGACCCCCACCCCCCTTCCTGAAAAATGCCCTCTCAGCAGCAAAGGATAAAAAGTAGAGAAACAACAAAAGCCCATTAAAAGGAAATCCGCTGTGTAGTGTACACGTGTTTGTAAGACAATGTGTACGCAATCTGTGTACAGCAAATGAACCGCTGATTTGCATCGCAATTTTGATGGTCTGCAGAGGCTTTAATGTCGGCCGTCTGAAGGGGGTTTCTATTCAATATTCAGAGAGAATGCGGCAGTGGCCTTCGTAAATGGGACAAGGTGATTGATGCCACACATGTGGTTTATTGTCAGCCGGTGAGAGCCTTTGCCGTCGCTGAACCCAGTGTTTGGCAATATTCTATGACCTTTTGCGTCTTGACAGACGATCCTAAAGCTCGCCTCGTACTAAAGCAATGTGCATGATACAGCTTTGCCTAGGCGACAGACATAAAAGAAGTACGAGTAGATTGCCCCAGTACTACTCTCTCCCCTTCTGATCTTGACTTCTTTGATATTATCGAAAGGAGAGACATGGGCACACCGTTTTAAATTAAGAAAGGTGTAAGTGTGTGTCTTACTTTTTCACACTTGTGATAAGATTATTTTTTAACGATAGGTAATTGTTGAAAATTTAAAGTTTGCCCAGTTTGGCATTATTTTGTATCTAAAATCAAACCGATGCATTCCAGAAACAACGTGTTGTTGGCTGTGGCTTGGGTAACAGGAACTGCCAGTGTGAGCTCACCTCTGTGGTGGCGAATAGAAGACGAGAATCAGATTACAGCAACAGCAACAGCAACAGCAACAGCAACAGCAACAGAATGGCATCGTTAGCAGCAACCATGTGTAAAACATGAACAACGACTGCAACACACGACGACAACAATAACAGGAACATCCTGAACAAGTAAAAGAACATTAATATCACCAATGCATGTAAAATATGAACATTATGACCATTGTACATGTAACAGGAAGAAGAACACTCTAAACTTTAACAACGACTGCCTCCATCACAACAACAGCAAAAATTTTTTTTTTTAATGTGACATCAAGAACAAGATAACCAAAACAATATTGGCATGTTGTAGAATACATCGCTCCAATCCAAGCGAACCCCTCCCTACCTCTTCTACTCCTTCTTCTTTCCTTCCCCTGCTTCTTTCCATTTCCTTGTCCATCTTCTTCCCTTTTCTTCCCTTCTTCTTCAATTGTCTACTTCTTCCTTTACCTTGCCCCC